>NC_142522.1:29350951-29505951 GCF_964205215.1 Stylophora pistillata
AGAGGTGTGAAAAGTATCATATGTTTTAGTACTCGATCAATCAATAAAGAAAGGTCTTTATTAACGGTTTTAACAGACGTGAAAAGTTATTTAGTATTTTGCGAAATACTAAATGAAAAGCCGTTGAAACCTAGAAAATATCAAATAAAATCTACATAAATTCAGAGACTCGGAGCATTTCTAAATTCTCTTACAAAGCCTTCCTTAAACCGTGCAAACTACCAGAAAAGAAAAAGGCTTGACTGGAGTGATTATATCATAATTCTTGCTTGAAAGAGCGCCAAACCCACAAAAAATGAGAGCCCCGGTTGTTAGTAAAACGTGTAACGGCGTAACGAGAAACCGCGTAACGGGATTTTTTTAAATGTTATTTTTTTTGTAATTTATTTTATTTTATTATTTTTTAAAATTTTATTATTATATTTTTTTAATGTGAACATTATTTTTCGTGATTGGCGGGGTTTTTCTCGCCCTTTGGCCGAAGTTACCGCTATTCCGGCGACACTAAAACGTACTAGCGCACTTTCTCACGCTTCCCTGAGGTCGTTCATGGAGGAGAATAATGATGATGAAGGTCTGGCGCGCTATTTCTGGTTAGTTCTCCGGGGAATATGCTTGTGTCAATATTTCCCCTAGAATTAGAAAACCTCCTTGCAGAGATTCTTATTTGTCTCATCACGCAATCGCCGCGGGTGACGAGCCTCAAAAGACCTTACAGATGTGTGGATGTGTACGTAGGAGGCTACGGTTATGTTTCTTCAGCGAACAATTTAGAACTTCTGTTACTGTAACGAAACTCACTACTGGTCTCCTAACCTCTTACGCGGCTCTTACACGGACATTCTTACGCCCGTCTTACAACATCGTTCCTCCGCTTCCCGATCCTAAGAACAGCATGCAACTACACTAAACAAATTGTGTCTAAAAGATCGAGAAGTAAGAAAGGAAACTAACTGAATGAAAATGAAAGTCCAAAACTTACCATCATCGTCCTCCTCCATAACCGTGGAAGCGTGAGAACGTGCGCCCGCACTCTGTCGAGTCTCCGGAAATGCGGTAACTTTGGCCAAAGGGCAGGAAAAGCCCCGTCAAACAGGAATGATAATATTCACATTAAAAAAAAAAAGAATAAAATATTAAAAGATAATAATAAAAAAAATTACAAAAGAAAAATGACATTAAAAAAACTCCGTTACGCGGTATCACGTTACGCCGTTACGCGTTTTACTAATAACCAGAGACCCCTTTGATTGAAGCGTTCCTCGATCTGTGGATGACAGTCACAAATTGCTTTCATGTAATGAAACCTTTCAACCGATTAAGTTTAATACTTCAAATCTATATGATTAACTGATATAAAAACAAGTACACACACATTCCCTCTAGCACGACTTACGCCTTTAAAACAAATGTTATTCCTCAATTGTAGAAAACTAAGGACGACAACCTAAGATCTCTTAAAAACAGCCGTCTTGAGGGGACAAGTCAACAGACAGAGCCAAATGAGGATGAGAAGGATTTTGATCAACGTGAAAGTGAAGCGAAACAGTTTAATGAGGTAGATATTGATGACTGACACCATCCAAGTGTCCAGCTATCGTTATACCGGGTTCAAATGATAGTATGTTTAGGAAAGAATTACGATTGGCTATTTGATCTCACTTATTCTAGGTAAATTTACCTACAGAAGCCAACAATGCACAGGACCAAACGTCTCTCAATTACCGTCAGACACTTTTCTGTGGTTTAGTAAATTTTGTACTCAGCCAAGTCTATTTTTATCAACATTAATTGCTGAGTCTGATTCACGCGGAAAGGGTAACACTGTTAATCCACGAAGGTATGAGAAATGATTTTTGATAAGCGCCTACTAGCGATGAAGTATGATTCTCTAGTAAAAATGTGAAGCTTCGCCAGTAGAATTTCTATTCTACATCGCTTTTATCGAGTTGGCACTTTATTTTACTTTTTAAGAGAGGTTTCGGTTTGATAAAATTTAAATTTGGATGCACTTCCAACGAAAAGAGTCTATCTTCTAACTTGTGTAATGAATGATTTGCTGTATAAAGGATAGTCCTACAGGCGATGTGTCTTTATTTTATACATCGTAGAATACAGACATTGAATTTTGTTGGCTTTTGTTTTTATTGCAAAGCGTCTAGGGCATTAACCCTTTAGACCACCCTCACCTTTCGGGGCCTTAGCTAGCATGAGGCTAGACGAGACAATTGCCTCGTCGTGATTTTGGCCTTTTTTTTTGGGCACCAGTATCGCTCAGCAATAAAAAAGTGAACTTCCACACTTGCCCAAGTTTGACTTTTCTGAAGAAAAATGCCAAGGAAAATGCTTAAAAGAGCATTTCTGAGCCTCTAGATTTAAAAAATTTCAGGGGGGCGCGCCAGACTGGAAACTTGCCTCGTCTTCTTCTGAACTCTGGCTACGGCCCTGCCTTTACAACGCTGCTGATTTATTCCTCTACAAGCGTTATTGAGGTGAAATGTTATTATTTTCTTTTCATTTAGCGTTTTTGTGATTGTCTACAGGTTTGAAATTGAGAATCAGTTTTGGGTACAAAGAAATTGGTATTTTGATTTGTTAGGATATTTCTTTCTACAATCATACAGATTAATGAAGTAATATTTATATATTGCTACATTTTTTATTTTATTTGTAAAAAACTAATTCGTAGTAATGTTTTTACCGTCATAGATAAAAGAGGTACCTAGTTCCCTTGATGACAGCCGGACAATTGGATCATTTATCCAGCGAGGTTTCAACTACTTACAAACAGCATTTGGCTTAAGAAAAGGAACGGATGAAAAAGAGGAAGTCAAGACTAAGAGCCCACCTTGTAGTGTGGTTGTCTCTTCCAAAAACGAAGTGGTTACTGATACAAGTTCTTCTAAGATACTAACCCGGCTCGAAAGTGACAGTCTTGAAGGAAGATACTGTAAGAAGCTTGAAAGAAGATTAGCTTACCTTGAAAACTTGATACCTCAGTGCCACTCACGTCACGAGGAAGATGCAATCTTCAAGCAAAAGTTGCAGAAGAAGATAGACCAACTTGAATCGCAACTAGAGGAAGATAAAATATTCAAGCAAAAATTGCAGAAGAAGATGAACCAGCTTGAATCACAACTACAAGAAAGCGATGATTACAGAGAGAATGATCAGAAGACCCTTAAGCAAGCTGCAGAAATGGCCCAACCTCGGAAGAAGACGGAAAAGGAATCAGTGACTCAGTGCCATTCACAGTGGAAAGGCATGGGTGAAATGGAGGCGGTGGACCAAGACCATTTGCAGGGCCATGCGCGGTTGAAAGAAGTAGATCGCGGTGGCGAGAAAACGGAGAAGAAGGAGGCCAAGGACCGGGATTCACATTTGAAAGACTCGTGTTGTAGCAAAGAGAAGATGGAGGTGAGGATTGCCGAGCTCCAATCGCAGCTGATAAAAGAAATGCATCTTCAAAAAGAGAACACGGAGAAAGAGATACAGAACGCAAAGGAAAAAACTGATGAACGTTTAAAGAGGAAGGTGGCCGAGTACATCTTGGATGAGCTGAATTATCGTGAAGAGAAGAAGGAGAAGACAATGGCCCAACTCCATTCACAGGTGAAAGAAATACAGGGTGTAAAGCAAATGTCTAAAGAAATTGGTAAACGTATTGAGGGAATCGAGAAGAACGTGGCCGAGCACGCTTTACAATTGGATGAGATGAGTTCTCGTGGGAAGAAGGTAGAGGAAAGGAATGCTGAGTTGCATTCACAGCTGGTAAAAGAAACGAATCATCAACTAGAGAAGATGGATGGAGAAATACGGGATTTAAGAGAACTGATGAAAGGAATTTTTCAACGTACCGAGAAAGTGGAAAAGAAAGCATTCGATTTGCAAGAAATGGGTACTCGCGTAGAAACGACAATTGGTCAGTTCCATTCACAGACGGAAGAATTGCGAAGATTTCTGGAGGAAATGGTGAAGAAGGAAATGCGAGAAGTAGCTGATGAAGTCAAGAACCAAAGTGCATTCCTCTCCACTCATGAAGAAAACATGGCCCTTCTTCGCCGTGGTCTTGGTAACCTTAATGCAATGTTTCAACATCATGTTAACCAATTGAATCGGCGAGTTGATACCTTATTCATAAGTAATGGTCCAGTTGTGCCCAATAGGCTTGGATAAGTCCTTGTGAATGGCTAATTATTAGTGTACCTGCTTGGGAATACGCTTGAGCATCACACTATTCTGCCCAAAAACTCTCGAATTTTGCTCTGTAGTTGAAGATTTACCTCAGTGATAATTTTAAAAATTTGTTCACAGAACATATTTCAGAAAGTATCAGTCACATTTGCTTTGCATTAGGCTTTCAACTGTTCCAATAACTGTCTTGTATAACATTTCAGAGAGTCCCGTGTTCGGTGATGAACATTTTGAATTGCACCTTCTGGTGAGAAAGCTCTGTCTTAAATCATAGTCACAACCAGGCTAAGCCTGTGTGAAAAACTGTTTGTTTTCTTTTAGCAATTATTAGAATAAGAAAAGCTAAATTACCGAAAGAATTTGCAACAACAGAGAACCTTACAGTAAAGTATTCAAAGTAATCCGCGATTTCGTTAGTTTTGATTTCCTTCGCGCTATGATTGGTCAAGGGAACACGCAGCACACGACTCAAAACAAACGTACAGTGTAACAAAAATACCGCATTATTTAGACTCGCTTGATGCTAGTTAGCTTGCATGAAATGATGTTTGAAATTTTTTTAGACCGAGGTAGATTCTATAACGGAAGAAAAGTTTTGGTAGAGATGATATCATTTATTCTCTTTTAGCTTTTGTAGAGTGCAACCAGGCTAACCTTAAAGGAAATGGTGTTTTGTACAATGATTATCATTACTTGTAGCAAATAGTTGACTTAAATGCAAATGCACACCAGTGTTAGAATATTTTTCATTGTCCACTAGCAAATTTCAAGTTTATATCAGTGATACTCTTTTTTCATATGAAAACTCGATAAAGGTGTCGCGGTGTGATGTCTTTGATATCGAGGGGGAGATGGGGCGTTGTGAATACCGCAACATCGCCACTAAAATAAAAGAAATACTGCATCACCGCAAGAAATATTATCAACTCGCCGACATCGCGGTATAATCTAAGTCTCAGGATTTACCTGGTCTGCTTTCACTCATCTTTACCACGCACTGGTCTTTGGCTGGCGGACGGTGTGTATAATAAAGGTCCATAGGTCAAGTAAAATATAAACGAACACATCCTGAAGCCAATCAGTTAATCTTTAATTACTTTAATCTGTTAATCTTTAAAAAAACATCTTAATATTTATATAAGATTAACCCGGATGTAGTGCTAATTTTGTTGGATATGTGCCGTCCTAAGATAACCATGGAGAACTATTATCATAAATTGCTTTGTGAAATAAAGTTAAGCGTAAGATTGTCCTTTGTTCCGTTTAAAGGTTTCCAGTTCAGCTGATGCGGGAGGCTAGAAACTGTTTCTTGTGTCATAGTGCTATGAATAATCGTATCCACATCAGCGAACAAACGTATTCTCGAAGTACTCAAAAAGTCTTTGATGCATTACAGGAAAAAGAGGGGGCCGAGGACTGTCCCCTGGGGGACCCCAGACAGAACCGGCACTTCCGGAGAACTATTCCCATTCACATCAACTTACTGACTTCGTTGCGTTAGCCAGTGGCTTGACCAGATATATTAAGAGCACCCCAAAATCCATAATTGCCCAGTCTTATCGTTGATTAGGAACCGTATCAAAGGTCCTTGAGAAATACCAAGATAATAAAATCGGCTTACTTTGTTGTGTCAAGTGAACGAGCGATTTCCTCTTCTGTGGTCACAAGTTGGGTTTTATATGATATTTTTTTTACGAAAACCGTGTTTTATCAAAGACAAGAGAATGTAAACCGCTCTTGTCAAAGATGAATACAAATAAATTACAATATCAGGATGAAATTCCAAACACAAATCTTCGATCTCAAATTCAGAGGTTATAGATGATGGAATTGAAGCTTAAAAAATATGTGGGGCTTTGTCCCGCTAATCGATAGAGCACAAAACTATATACCTTTAGATGGGGCTGTCAGAACAATATAAGGATTTGGATCTTTGGCCTAGCTTCTTGTGAGTTAAATAAGATGTTCCGTCCTAACTGATCTTGACGAACGAAACAACCAGCTTTATTTTCTTGGACGTTGCTTTGCTTTCACGTGTTCTCTCTCGAGACTAAAAGGCCGTTTACACGGCAGAAAAATTGGGTACGGACTTGTCAAAAAAGGAGTACGGACCTGACATTTTTTCCCGTGTAAACAATCCGTACCATGTTTTGGGGGATGGGTACGGACCCGTGTTTTTTCTTGTTTTGGGGCCATAGACGTCTATGGCCCCAAAACCAGAAAAAACACGGGTCCGACCAATTTCTTGCATCACGCGTCGTCATTCTGTTTACAAGAATCACCGTATTTACTCGAATAAGCGCCGCGCCCCCGATGCAGCGCTTATTCGAGGAACTCCGTATAACAAGGAAAAACACTATTTTAACACAGCATCGGCAATTTATATTCTAAATGTGATGTTCTTTAGTTCAAAGTGACTGTACTTCTCTGCTCGGGTTATGAAACGCTCGGGGTTTTTTCACCGCATGAATTTCTCTCGTAATTCTAGATTTACTATCAGTTTAGCATCAGTCCATTGGAAAATTGACAGATAGAAAGTGTACCGTTGAATAAAAATATAGAAAAAGTATATTTGTCTGGTACAATTTTTAAAAAAGCGCCGCGGCGCTTATTCGAGTAAATGCGGTACACATGTTCGATAACAGCACACAGCTGTACCAAATACTGTAGTCCCATGCAAGAAATTGGTCCAGTCCCCCAAAAACTGCAGTGTAAACGCAACCTCGCTAACTTGGTCCTTATGCCTCTTTTTGTCCGACCCGTGGTAAAACATCATCCGTGCAAACGGCTAGAATTATGCGGTCCGTGCTACTTTTTTGACACGTCCGTATCCGATTTTTCTGCCGTGTAAACGACCTTTAAGTGACTTTCTTGAAAAATCTAGGATCATATCTAGTTCGCACTTGAGATATGCAAAACATGTGTGACCACAAATGTCGTATGGGTCTCATATCAATCGAATAGAAATAGATAACGAGATTTCGTGACATTACGTTTCCTTATAATCTTTAATGTCGTTTTCGGGAAATTAAGGACGGATCGCAAAGCAAAATGCCTCTCCGAAATGTTTTAATCGCCCCCTTTTTTCGTTGTTTGCTTGCCATGCAAAACCTGATTGTGGCCAGTCAACAACTATTTCTAATTTTGTTAGGTAGGATTCTGCTTTTACGGATCATGGAGACTTTAACTCAACTGCTTAAACAGACGTCGACGCCACCGTTGTTTTTATCGACAATGGACATTCCTTGCCTTGTAGAATAGTGGTTTGAAATCCACGTGCGCCAGTGTTACTGGTGCAGTCCCTGTCTGACAATTCTCCTCGTGGATCCATCTCTAATACACGTGCTTGACTTGCGAATTGTTCAAGTGCGCCGAACTTTTGCGCCGAAATCGTTGTGTACCAGGGTAAGTTGAAACAGACGCGTCTATAAAATGATATCTCAGTGCCGAATCAAATGAAAAATTTTAGTTTAACGTGATCGTTCCCGGAAGTCTGTAACCGCGTGACATTTCACGCACCAAGGCAAGTGCAAATATCTATTGAGTAATGGGCGAGATTTATTAGGGTAAGAATATAGAATATAGGCTTAGGTATGGCCCAAAAATCCATCTGTAAATTCCCAGCTTTTTCTCCGAAATTCTCGAATTTTTTCCTAAAAATCCCGATTCAGCTCAATTCTTTTGAGAGTTACACGATTTGAATCAAGAGATTATAATCTCGTTTGCTTAAAAAAAACCTGAAATTGATTCAAGACGACAATTTATTTACCAGAGAACGTCAAATTCGTCTCCTACAAATTTCTCTTTCAAACAAACAGTTGGCACTGAGGCCTTCCAGTAATGCTAAAAAGGACTTCAATCGCTGAGTGGTAGTATTTGTATGCTTGAATAAAATAAAAAGTTTGACTCGCTTGTTCGTCACATATTTCCATTCATGATCAGCCGCGTGCATGAATTTGCTCCCTTTACATATATGAGGTAATTTTTAAATTTAAAATTTCGGTCACTCTCTTTCTTTGATTGGCTATTTCAGAATAATAAGTGAAAATTTTCACGAATCAAAAATAGGTTACATCTTTCACGTTCGAAAGTTTGATGTTTGTGGTCCATTTCAACGGTTGGACTTTGTTTTGTCGAAATGGTGGGGTATAAGTTAGGAGAAAAAATCGTGCAAAAATAGCCAAGGATCCTCACCTTCGCCTTCTTATTTGCCCCCAGTGTGGGTATTTGTCAAAGGAGCCGACAATTGCAACGTGTGAACACCGCTTTTGTCGCTCCTGCGTTGAAATCATCTGTTTCGCCCGGTAAGTTGAAACGACTCTATGAGTGTTTTCCTTAAAAGTGATTCCCCGGTGGATAAAAGATTACAAGTTGAAGTTTGGGACTTATGATGGGGATGATGAGAACCTACTTTGTTCCACTTTTTTGAAGGAGAATTTTCGAAGTGTCAATCGGGACTGATTGTGGCTTAGGATCGTGTTCTCTTACGAAGGACTTTTGTTTAAGTTTCTTTCCAAGGGATTTTAGCCTAAAACAAGGATTGATGTATCTATGTTCTGAAGATTTTTCGAAAGGAAAATGGACAGAATCCCATAAGTCGATTAAATTCTTTTCCCGCGAAATTCTGAACGTTTTCGCGCGAGAGAAATTCCCTTTCCGTCATTTTGAACTCCGATGTAATTGAATCTTCAATATTCAATATTCAAACGGCCTATCAATATTACAACCGTCAGTCGTCACATGCCTCAAAACTTTGAATTTTAAAAATTTTCATAACTGATAAATTTAACCATGAACAGTGGTAAAGGGGAAGGATCGATTTTGGAGCACTCCATCGCCGAGCCGATATTTGCTCCATTTATTATTTATAACAGATTTTCTCGTACTATTTAGTTCCTCTGAAGCTGCTAAATGCCCAACTGATGGCCATCCTATAAATTTTGAGGAGGTAAGGTTTAGCTTATTCATGTCATAGAACTAAGTATTTAAGAATACTGCCATTACGGGGGTGGATTCTTGTCAGCAGCTCGGGCGTAAAAGTCGTGCAGCATGTCAAGCCGATCGATGAGACTTGTACACTCTCTTTTTTCTTTCGGCAGCTCTAATTTTCAAAGGTTTTCAATTTTATTTGGAGAAGTTTTTCGACTCCTTATTTTAATTGAGCCTATTTTATCAGTCTCGTGTAAATTCTAAATTGTAAAAGTACAAATAACATGCTAGTTTGTAAGACAAACAATTTCGGAATAATGAAGTTAGCATAGATTTGTACGTTGTACTTTGTGGTAGGTAATATTTGTAATCACCAAAAATTCAATGGCAGTTGAATTAGTAGTTTTGGTATAATACATTTGAACAACCTACTGAAGCAGCAGCAATCATTGTACCTCACAGAAAAGCTGTTGATTAATATATTAAAGTTTTGTATATGTTGCCATACTTTGACAGTTTTGGTCTTATTGTCGTTATATGAGTTCTAACCCCACTCGTCAACAAACAAACTGGCCCCTTTAACAGCATATTGATGGAGGGGGAGGGGAGGAAGAAAGTATCAGAGCAAGGAGAGGAATGATACCAGCCCAGCAATCAAGCATTCAGTGGTACATGTATGTTTCATGTGTCCTTTCCCATTTTGTCTTGTCCTGTCCTGAAAACTATGACTTTGAGGGTATCGAGGCGTCCTATTATGAAGCGCGACTGGATTTCTCGCACCTTGGACACCACCATCTTGGGTCTCGAATTCCCACCGGCAAAGGACTGTTTCCCTCCACTTCAATGGTCTTTCTTGGTCTCACCTACGAAATGGTTGCTGTGACACTGGAAGTTCCCAAGGACATTAGTTGCACCAAACTGTACATTCTCCGCCTTCAACTCAGCTCGGCGCGAACTTCCAAGTTTCTTATTGGCAAATTTTCTTATGTATGCACTGGCATTAACCTTTGGAAAATGTTCATGCAGCACATGCTTCGCGACTCAGTCCCCATATATTTTTCCATTCGGCCCGTTTTGCGCCAAGCCCTAACCTTCTTGCGTACTTACGCTGGTTGGATAATTTTCTCTTGGCTTAGAACGGCATTTCCCTTCCTCGCTCTTCTCCTTAGCTCAACTCCGGCCCTTGTTTCTGCACCGACACCTGTCTCTTCAGGATCGGTGGCTTCTTTGACAGCCGTTTTTTCCGCTCGGCTCATCCACCTATCATCGATCCTGCTGCCTTGACCATCGCCTCGCTCGAAATGTTAGCCGTCACGGTCAGCGTCATTCATATTGTGATCCAAGAAGCTACAAGGCCAAAGAATTTTAGTCAGAACTGACAATCCGAACGCTAAACTCGCAATGAACAAGAGTCTCTCACGCGTTCAATCATTTTTGTGTGAGCTGTAGTTATTGTATATACGCATTGCGTACCTAGAGTGTAGTGCGCGGGTCGAAAAGACGTGTTCGCCCGCCATGAAGAATAGAGTTGTGTTCTGCTAAATGCTTTGGTTTATTACATTGTGTTACAATAGTGGTTTGACGCTTCTCTTTTCGATTTAGAATTGCACACCCTACACTAACTGGGCCTCGAGAACACTATCGCCGGTAAGACTGAAACGACGCTGTTTCTCCATCTTGAGTTTCACTTGTTTGAGTAATATTGTTCCTTTGGTTTGTTTCGCTTCGAGTGCCTGTGGCAGCTACCTCTTCGTTTCGTTTCAATTTTTTTACCTGCGTGATTTACAGCACCACGCGCACATATCCAAGCTTTCGTCTTGTTGACGTCACCAAACGGACCGATTATTTAGTTTGACACAACCTTCAACCATTTCTTGCCTCTTCATCTAACATTGCGGCTTTTCTCATCTTAGATAGTTGTTCTGTTTATCTTAGCGCTATTCGTCGCTCGCACCTCCTTTGACACTCAGACACTACAGCTTGCCATGACATCCATGACAAATTAACTTAGAAATCAGAGCAGTACATGATCCACTTTCCTCGCGGCAAAGCTGTCCTCTCACTATCACTCTAGTTACAGTTCTGCGCCCAACTCAGCTTTCCCGACTCCACCACCTGGCCATGTGGTTCGCCATCCTCCTTGGTTTCTTCACTTCACAGGACAGCCCATACCTCATTCCACGTTCACTCGACGCTTTTTCACGTTATCCGGCATACCGCATTATTAGGGGGTAGCTTTACTTTCACAAGTTGAGGTGCCCTTTTCACTGTCACACGCACCAAAATACTGCTCTCGTCGTTCACGTTCCGCAAATCCCAGCATCACCTCTCTGCTCTATGGTTGCAATGCAGTCTTTGCTTTGCACAGACCGCCCCCCTAACACTCTCTTTACATTCACATCCATTACAAACCAGTTAAACTGCATCATGGCCAAGTCCCTCCATGTTGGCTTCAAGGGTTCAACTTCCATCGTTTCATTGGACCCACAGGATTTCGCCGGCCACAGTTTCCGCCGAGGAGGTGGTACATTCGCGTTTAAATGTGGAATTCCAGCTTAACTTACCAAAGAGACTAGCGTTCGAATCCTCTTATGCTGTAGCTATGCTTTCCTTTCGTGGACATATTTGTTCTTTCAAGCTTTGTATCGCAGCAAATTTCCAGTTGCTTAGGCACATTGATACTTGCAGTGGCGGATCTAGGGGAGGGGCCCCCGCGCCACTCCCCCTATTTTGTGTAAAAAATAAAAGGCAGGTGTACTTACACGCACAAAACTGCCTCCCTCCCTCCCTTAGCTCAAGGTCTGGATCTGCCACTGACTTGTATATAATTTATATCGATATATACCTTATCGTTCCAGTTGTTTGTCTTCTGCATTCTTTGTCCTCCCTCGCGGCTTCTTCCCACTCACATGCAAGTCTTGTTTGGGACACAAAATACAAAAAGCAATCCCCCAAAGGTAACTGACTTGGAGATGCCACGCCCAAAGTGCCGATTCCTACCTCATTTTTTCTGTTGTAATGAAACCTCTCCAAGAAATAAATGGGTGTTTTGGTCCAATTAGTAGTGTTTCTACCGTCTTAGATAAAAGAGGCACCTAGTTCTCTGATGACAGCTGGACAATTCGCCGATCATTTATCTAGCGAACTTTCAACTGCTTACATACAGCGCTTGGTCAAGGAAAGGAACAGATGAGAAAGAGGAAGTCAACACTATAGTTTAGATGTCTCTTCAAAAACCGAAGTGGTCGTTGACAAAAGTTGTGCTGTGCCTAGATCGAAAAAGAAACGTTTAGCAATTGTCTTTTTAGTGAAGAAATTAAACGATTACACTTTTGGTTGAAATACTGTCTTTCATACTGGAACTCCGGAAAAAAAAGGAAAAAGACTGCAGGTAATGAATATGTGGTTGTAAAAGTATATATGACATAGAGGTATGCCCAGAACGTACCTTTCGGCTTCCACAACAATTCGATATCATCAAAATGATGCAGTACCCCTGCAGATCCAGCACTAACGAAACGGGAAGGTGTGAGACCTTCTTGTTTTAAAGTTCTTTATAGACCACTTTCATAAATGGCTGACGGATTAATATTCTTTTGTTTAAATTTAAATTAGCCTTTCTGGCCTCGTTCTCCAGTACAAAATTCAAAAGAATACATTATCTCAAGTGAGGCCAGAAAGGCTAATTTAAATTTAAACAAAAGAATATTAATCTGGCAGCCATTTATGAAAGTGGTCAATTCAACGGAGCTGGCATGAAGACAAGTGTGTCTTGCCGACAGTGATCCCTCCCTACTAAAAAATAAGGGATGAAATGTCTGTGCAAGATAGGCTTATGTCTAACATGAGGAAAGAGAGAGAGCGGTAGTATCGATAGCACGGGGAGAGCTCCTACAAAGGATTCGCAACTCTCAACTGGGAGTTAATTGGCGTCTCAGCAAGGTGCGTGAGTGTCTATATTGGCCTGACATGGCAGGAGACGTCAAGAATCACCTGTGAAGCCTGTGGAGAGTACGAGCGAGGCTAGACCGAAAAAACACTCAAGAGCAATAAAACACCAAGTTGCCACTGGCAGGAGGTTACAGCGGACCTGTCTGGGTTGGATGGAAATAACTACCTAGTTACTGCTGACTGACAATAACTTCTTTAAATTAAATCACCTCCGGAAGCCCTTCCTCAGCTCAGTGCAAGTAATTAGAAAGCACAAAGCACATTTTTATGGGCATGGGATATCTTAATTATTGGTTACTTATAATGGGCCCCAATTTGCCTCAAGTGACTTTCTCAAGTTCTCTAAAGCATAGGATTTTGAACGTCGTGTCAGCAGTCCTCATGACGCGGTAAAGAAGCTAAAGCGATCCTTTCAGAGTGTAAGAAGGCTGGATCCGATACCTATCAGGCTCTCCTTGACCACAAAACACGCCATCTACTGGGGTTTTGTTAAAAGTAGGCCCGCGGCCCAGCGGCCCGCGGCCCGCGACGGCCCAACGGCCTGGCAGGCCGAAGGCCCAGCGCCCGCAACGGCCTGCGACCCGGAGGCCCGGTGGCCCAGTCCTGATTTTCCACAGTTTTTTTGTCCGGCAGTAAATCCAAGCGCATGCACAGATCTGCATCGGGTTTGGGCGTGCAAATCGGACGACAGTGAGGTTGAATTCGTTTACCATTTAATCATTTGAATCCATGTTTCTGTTTGTTGCATATTGTTCAGATAAAAACGTTTTGATTCTCTGTTCATTAATCTCTCTAAAGAAACCGATAGCACAATAGAGGACTTTCATTATCGAACGATGAAAGTTATACTGCCGGACAAAAAAACGGGTTATCCTCGGTGTAAAAACCTCACAACTGACGTCACGATAAGGGTTAACCAAAATTTAACCCTTATCGTGACGTCAGTTGTGAGGTTTTTACACCGAGGATAACCCAAAAAAACTGTGCAAAATCAGGACTTGGCCACCGGGCCTCCCGGTCGCAGACCGTTGCGGGCCGCTGGGCCTTCGGCCTGCCAGGCCGTTGGGCCGTCGCGGGCCGCGGGCCGCTGGGCCGCGGGCCTGCTTTTAGCAAAACCCCATCTACTGAGATTAAAATTAGCCATGCCCAGCATCTGGTAAGGACGAGAAGCTAAGCCTTCTACCAGTGTCTGCAAACCTGCTGAAACTCTACAACCAACAACGATGTGACCTGCACAAAGCTTCGCATGCGTCAGGAGGGCTGAAACTTCAATAAACCAAATGTTGCAAAATTCAAGAATGCATAAACTCATGGACGAAAGTGTTATTTTTCCGCACTTCTATAAAAGTAATGACATCTGTTCCGCAGGCTTACTCTGAAAGGGCTTTGGAATGATTTTGAAATTTTTCAAGCATCCAAACAAGTTTTGAAGAAAACTGTCTCGGAACTGTAGTTAGGTAACACGGGTACGACAATAAAGTTAGTTCTGCTTGGGTTGGTCAGAGTTAGAAACACTGAATGGTACGGTGGCTCTCAAGGGCCATCCACCTACAAAATTTTCGTGACTTTATCGCGCGATAAGTTTTGCTAAGTCTATTCATTCAAAACATTTGCAATCAACATTATCGCGCGATAGAACAACTTATCGCGCGATAGAACAACTTATCGCGCGATAGAACTACTTATCGCGCGATAGAACAACTCATTGCGCGATAGAGTGTTCTATCGCGCAATAGAACAACTTATCGCGCGATAGAACAACTTATCGCGCGATAGAACAACTTATCGCGCGATACATCAACTTATCGCGCGATACAACTTATCGAGCGATACAACTTATCGCGCGCTACAACAACTTATCGCGCGATAGAACAACTTATCGCGCGATAGAACAACTTATTGCGCGATAGAACTACTTATCGCGCGATAGAAAAACTTATCGCGCGATAGAGTGTTCTATCGCGCAATAGAACAACTTATCGCGCGATAGAGTGTTCTATCGCGCGATAGAACAACTTATCGCGCGATAGATCAACTTATCCCGCGATTGCGGTGGCTCTCAAGGGCCATCAATCTACAAAAATTTTGATGAGTTTATCGCGCGATAAGTTTTGCTAAGCCCATTCATTCAAAAAGCGGATAAGTTGATCTATCGCGCGATAAGTTGTTGTATCGCGCGATAAGTTGTTGTATCGCGCGATAAGTTGTTGTATCGCGCGATAAGTTGTTGTATCGCGCGATAAGTTGTTGTATCGCGCGATAAGTAGTTCTATCGCGCGATAAGTAGTTCTATCGCGCGATAAGTTGTTCTATCGCGCGATAATGTTGATTGCAAATTTTTTAAATGGACTTAGCAAAACTTATCGCGCGATAAAGTCATGAACATTTTTGTGGGTGGATGGCCCTTGAGAGCCACCGTAGAGCCACCGTAGAATGCGGCCTATGGAAAATTCGGCGTAGACTGTCCTTGAAAAGCCCGGGACTTTTACAATCTTCACCCCCATGCAGTATGGGATTGGGAATTTCCCTTGTAAAGGTTGGTCAGTGATACGTGAAGCACTCGCCATTTTGGATTTTGTGACAGTGTTGTCAGTACTTTCTTTGTGCCTATCTGATCGTTTCAGGTTTCCACGAAGCTTGATTGTGGAGGAATTTCTAAAGAGACAAAACCAATCATGTAATGTAAGTACATTTTACTGATTTATGAGATTTAACTTCCGTGAAACCACTGTTTCACCTCACGAACTCTGGCCGGAAAATGGCGTGGTGTGTTTGAGCGACGAAAGATTTAAAGTTTTACTGTTTGGATAAATGTGCGCCTTTTGGCTTAGCTCGGCACGTCGTACATCCTTAAGCCTTGTTTATCGCTCGATCTAGCTTATTACAGACACCATGTCGTAAATTTTTCAGTTGAACTGTCGGTAGTTGAACATTTTAAGTTACCGTGTTTATCGATACCATATTACTTCGGAAAACGTGGAGATTTATCTCCGCAATCAAATAAGTTTATTCATGAATTGATTCTATGTTTACCTCGGTAACCGGTCAAGTCGCCTGAAAGTCATTTCGCTTAGTAACCTGGCCGCACACGCGAAACGGTTTGATTCTTCGTTCAACAAAACAACAATAACCGTGTTGAGCACTCTTTGGAAACTGTCAGCTATTCCAGTGTGGAGGAATATATTCCAATATCGGTGAAGTGTAATTAGTGAACAAGACAAGTATGATGTTATTTGCCAGACCAATAAAGGAGGTGAAGAGAGTAACTCAGGGCATTGTTCAGGAAATGTTGTTATGGTTATGGCATATTGGATCATAAGATTTACATTTGGAACTTTTGCTTCCTATAGATAGCTCAGGTAAACAAGAATTTTAATAGCAATGCCACAAGAATACCTTGGAGCATTGTGCTCGTGAATCAAAAGATCCTATAAATCAAATTTATTTTGTTGTGTACCTCAGGCAAGACCTTGGTGGCCTAGCAAATACTACAGGCGAGAGAAACGTGTGTGAAATCAAGTTGGCTTAATTGTACCGAAAGATTTGACAATATAAAAGTTATGCTCATTGCTGTCAGGTATCACAAGAGTATTTTCATTTCTGTAATACTGTGTTTCTTTGGCTGTGAGAATCTAATATATCTCAGACACCAATGAAGCACAGGATGTATGTAATGCAAACTTAGCTTAATAAGTTCACAATTGTTTATCGATGAAATGCATTTCTACATCCTACTTTAGCCTTATTACATTATATTGGAATTGCCCTACAGGAATATTTTGATGTATTGTGGTCTTGTTTGAGGGTGGTAAAGGGTATTTTTGTAATTTGTGAATGGCCAATTTTTTCCTTGGAACGTGAACTGGGAAATGGCTTGTTCTTTTCTCATGAATGGTGATTTCATTAGTTGTGAACCATCCCATCTTTGATGGCTTAGTAAATAGTAGTGGACCAAGGAAAGATTGGATTTGTTGTATTTTGAAATTAATTTTAGTTCAAAACCATCTTAAACCAGGTTGAGTCGTATTTTCTTTTATATTTGAGATTTTTTTTTACAATGTTCCAAATTAGAATAAATTAATAATCAAATGTCTTTGAAATGATTTTTACCCTAAATGGGTGATTTAACATTTCACCCAGATATACTATTATCTGACATGTAATACTCTGCTTAAGCATAAGTGAAATCTTTTCGAAAGGAATGGGCATATATCTTAGGGTCATCTTAATGATGTGTGCTTTTGATTAAAAATATCATTAACAAGGATTAACTTTATTTGAAGTACTAATTCAGGTTATCTTTATGTAAGCTTGGGTTGACTTGATTTTTGATGAAAATTGTATTTTCTTTCCTTTAGTATTTTGAATCACATAACTATAATTTGTTGCTCTTTGGTGACCAGTGTTGAATGTTGCAGTAGGTAATTACCCCATATTAGCTGCATATGTCCTGTTGCCTTTGGGCACAAGTGTCTCACTGGTCAATTTTCAGTAGGTAAAATACGCTATATTAGTTGCATATGTCCTGTTGCCTTTGGGCATAAATGTCTCACTGGTCAATTTTCTTTTCTGAGCCATCTAAATTCTTACTGGCCAGAAGAAGTACATCATAGAGTATGAAAGTATTCCTGTAGAGTGATTATACTCTCTGGAGGTAGAAAAGTGTTCTATCAATATATCAAACTGTAAATAAATGTGGGCTAAGTTGACTTAATTAAAAAAGCTCTACTCCTGGTTGAAAATACTATCTGAGTCATCCAAGATCCTACTGGCTAGAGGGACAAGACCAAGGAATTTTGATCAGGAAGACCTTATGAATCAGTAGCAAAACAAATCAATGCATTCTAGACATATCATCTGCTCTGTCTGGTTAAAAATTTGATTACTAAAGTTTAAGTTCGCAAACTATTCCAAACATTTGGATTTATCCCCACCAAATACACATATCTTAGTGAAATTGCCTTCAGATGTTTGGGGCAGTTAATTCCAACTTTCTTTTGTTGTCATAAAGAGATGAAAGTCTGAATCGGATTTGATGTTCTAGGCTTGTTTTGTCCTTCTCTCTTTTGTGTATAAACATCAGAGAACTGAAGTTTAATAATGTACAAAATATCTGAATTTGTCCAGGAGATAACTATAGCCAAATATGTGGGTCTTGGTGTAAATTGTTTGCAGCAGTTTGTCAGGATTTACTTTCATTATCATAAATAGATTGAGCCCTGAATCTGATGTGATGTTTGATGCTTGTTTTATCCTTTTGTCTTCTGTGTTTGGTCTCAAATGTGAAGTGTCTTTTTCAGAGTTTGTCTGAGTGACTGATGAGTTTGGAAATATGTTTGAACCTATTTCATGTGGATTACATGAATGGTAAACAATCTAGATCACTCAGGGAAGTCTATGGTCTGTTTGGAGTGAAATTTAGAATGCTTTTGTTTGAAAGGATGCTTTAAGACACATTTTTGCTTTGTGAGGAAAGTTCAATGAAAATTGTCCTTTGTTCTGACTAGTGAAATGTTGCTTAAAAGGTGTCGAACTTTTGATTGAATTTTCACCTGAACTTTTGTATCGCTAGAACAAAAAACAAATTTTGCCGTATTTTGTTTGCATTACTTTTGCACAATACTGTATGTACAATCAACAAGTATGAACGTGAAGGAAACAGCCTGAAAAGGGTATCTAGTCACTTCACTCCATGGTTAGATTGCCCCATTAGTCAGTTTGCTCAAACCCACTGTTAAATGGCTTTGTTTCTTTGCTCCAAACAAAAGTGAATTTGCTCCATACAGAAATGACTTGGAGTAATCTAGCCATGAAACAAAGTGACTGCAGTAGACCTTTCCTCTGCACTGTACTTTTAGCATGTCTGGTTAATAAAAATGTACTTGTTGTGTTCATTTATCTGTTTATCGCTGGTAATTTGCAAGTTATATTATTGTTTAGCCTACTATAAGCATTTTGGAATGGTTGATGTGGTGTTTTGATTAATTATAAAAGCTTCTAATTGTGGTGGAAAGGGTTGTAATACTTGCTTCACTTGCAGTCCAAGCAATTATTTAGACTTATCTACTGATAATTTCAATCTGGCAGGGATATAGTTATAATTTGGATATATCAACAAAGTTGAAATGGTAAATTGGCCACTGTAACGATTACAAAAGCTGACATTTGAAGCGTTAGCCCTTCATCGGAGCGAGGGATATAGTTAAATTGTTGCACTCAACAGGAGGGAACTTTGTGCAGAGGGCCCATTTAAAGGTGCCCCTGGAGCATCCTGCCTCCCACAGTTTTCAGAACTTCATGGCACCTCAAATCTAACACATGTTTGCTAAATCAAGAGAATGCATAAAAAACCATGTTAGCTCTCTGGAATATATTCTATGCCACATTTTCAAAGAAATTGTAGTTTGAAAAAAAAAGTGAATTGTGACAAATTTGTGTCTCGTCTTGATCTTTCAACTTCAAATGTTCATTTACAATGCATGAATGATGTACATATCTGAAAGACGTAATATCGCTATTGTTTCCATAATAATCATGCTTTCTTCAGGGTTGTTTCTCTTTCCGCCAGAGCTTGCTGAACTGATTTAAAAAATATTTTATAAGTATATATTTAAGAATCACCTTTCCTTCACTTTTCTACCAGCACAGTTGAATACATTCATTGGATTTTGTTGTTTGAACTACACTTACTAAGTCCTAGTAAAGGTACTGCTGATGGGTCTTTAGCAAACACATGATCTGTCATGTCAAACTCTTAGAAATGGATTGTTTACAATCTTGCATTTCAGCTAAGATATTGTTTGAAGTACAAAGGGCCAAAAAAATAACCTTTCGTTGAAAGCATTTAAGAGAAAACTTTAGCAGTTCAAAAGATCCTACTTTCTTTTATTTGTAGCTGAAAAAAATCACTAGGACAGCTAGCTGGGAATTTTTCCACGGCTCCTGGGATCTGTGTTCCTGTCCTGGGTATCTCTGGAATTTTGATAAATATTCCTGGGTGAATATGCCTGGGTATCAGTTGGCAAGTGAAGACCTGGGTACCATTCCTCCTAAGTACATTTGCAGCTCCTGTGGGTTTTTGCTGAAAGACACTGTGCAGACAAAGTGTGGACATTTCTATTGCCAATCATGTTTACAAAGTCTTTGTCGGTAAGTTTTGATTTAAGTAGGTGAACATGAGTCAGTTTATATGCTACAAAAGGTTGTAGATTCTCTGCTAGGCACAACTCATACTGGTAAAGTACTGTCAAAACCTTAGGAAAACTTTCTCTATTTGACCTAGTAAAGCAGTGTTCCACTTGAAAAGACTACCTCTATATCCAGTCAACAGGCAAATTTAAAAGAAGCACGCTGAAGGTAATCATTGTTGGAGCCCAGAGGATAGGGGAATGATAAGGCTTTCAAGCTAGTCCCACTAAATTGATATTACTATAATTGTTATCATTATTATCATTGTAAATAGCATGATTTGTTATCATCTAATTATTGGTAAAATGTTGATTAGACAATGTATTCTTAAATCATCTTCCTCTTGTGGAACAGGGTACTCATAAATATGTGAGATGTCAGGTTTTCTGTTTTGCATGCATACGTGAAATATTAATATTCTGCAACATTACCTTCAAGGGTCGTTATAAAATATCTAGTTCTTTTCAGTGCTACAATAATTGTGTTATACCAAAAGCCACATGCAGTCTTTGATTGTCTGTTTTTTTTCCACGATATTGGTTTGGAGTTTTCGTCTCTACTGGTGTCGTGTTTAGTATTATACTGTGTGTAGGTGTGGGTTTCATATCATGGCAATTTTTCAATAAACTGGCTTTGAGGTTCTTGCTGACCTACAGGCCCCTGTATCTACACTTGTGTGTGCATTTCTCTGTATAGTGTAGGAAAAATTGACCAATTCTATCAATGAAAGAGAAGAAACTATGCAGTACACCAAAATGTTCTACTTGAGCTCCATCTGGATAATTTCTTCTGAAAATCGCACACAGTTGGCCTTGGAGCTTTGAAATGATGCTTGGCACTTCCTAGGACTAAGGAGGACCTACATGTAGCACCAGATGTAATGATGGGCTAAAGAGCTAAAGAGGCATGTATTTTCCTATTCCCCTCCCCATCCCCATAAAAATAATAACTTCCTTGTGTAACATGCCTTTGTGTGGTCCGTGTTAAACCATCATCATGGGTTAAAGAGAACTATAGGCACTGATCCTTGATAATTTAAATTTGCATGCCCATTGTTTTTTTTTCCCCCATGTTTTTGTTTTTGTGACCCATTGTGTTGTGTTTCTGATGTAATGATATCACAAATAATCTTGTTAATAGGGATGAGACATGTAGTAAAATGGAATGTTTGGTGGACAGTGTGAATTTTCTTCCAAATGAGGTATGTCAATTGCAATGGAATTACAGGAAATATTTTAGAAGAAGAGGTACAGTGGAATCTTTCTGTCTTAATGAGCACCTCCTTCATCTCTCCCAGATTGGCAACCCTTTGTTTTGTATTATAACACAATCAGCTTCAGGCACGATATTTAAGCATTAGAAAAACTTTTTGAGTGTTCTACCAACATCTTAAGAGGGTTATTATGCAGTTAAACTGGGAGAAAATGCAGTCTATAATGCTCCTAAAAAATGAATGTCAATTTTCTATGAGTTTACTGGTGTGATAAACAATATGTTTTTGACCATTCAGGGTGCTCTTATTCTCTCAGTTATTTTTTTAATTAGTGCTTAAGCTCAACCTTGTTCTCAGAGCCTTTTCCGTTAGTTTAACCCACCCCCAACTAAGGGAAAAGGCCCTGGGATCAAGGTTGAGTGTAAGCTTGAAGCTGTGCCTACTATTTGTAACAAAAATATGCTTGTTTATTTGTCTTTGGACATTGTCTGTTGCTCGAAATGTACATTTTTTCTTGAGCTTTAATCTTCTTGGAAAACTGTGCACTTCTCAGAAGATTTCATGTCCATGGACAAATTTCCCAGCATCTTTTCATGCCAAATATTGGAAAAGGTAAATTCTTAGTGCTCAAGACAAGTGACTCATCTGGATGGGATGCTAATTTGTTTCAGGTTATATATGTTGATCAATTTTAAGCTTCATCATTTCCCCCTCCCTGGGCAACCCACAAGTGTTTGACTGTCATTTGTACCCCCAAGGTGGGGAATTTGAACTGGAAATAAGTCAAATCTTCCCTGTCATGCATTTTTTCCTTAACAAAAAAAATTGGTGGGGCATTTGAATGCAATTTTTGACATGGGGGGGGGGGGGGGAGGAGTGTGCACAGGAATTTGAACAAACCAATCTTCAAAAGTTCAAATGCTTAGGGGGTCGCTTTGGGGGGGGGGGTGTTGAAGCTAAAAAAAGATCAAGGGAATACCTTCAGGCTTCTTATCAGGTTTCTCTGACAGTTTGCCTAGTACCCATTTGCCACTCCTGGGTGGAAAAGCACTGTGTGAGTTAAGGGAACCAGCACCCTCTTTTACAAATAATGCTCAAAATGTTCCAAATATACCGGTACTTCTCAATAGATTTGGCATTAAAAGTTTCCTTACCAAACGATCTGATTTTGATATCTATTTCCAAAGAAGGGTATTGCAGCTACTTGGAATCCCATGGCCACCATTTTGAATTAGTGTGCATTATGCACTTTGGGCTGATGACGTGTAATTGTCACTCAATTCTCTTGTTGATGCTTTGTTGCTGTTGCCTGAAGAAAATTTCAGCATCAACAAGAGTGAAACGCTACACTGCGAGTGCACCGAGCAGCCATTACACGTCATATCAGCCCATAGTGAATTAATTGTGCACTATTTAAAGATGGCAGCCACTGGAAATTCAAATATCAGATTGCTTAGTTAGGCAATCTTTTTATGCCAAATCTATTGAGAATTGCATTTGGAGCATTTTGACCACTATTTGTTAAAAGAGTGGTTCCCTTTAAGTGCATGTCCACATGTCCACACATGTTTAATGGAGACTATTGTTTATGAATGTGGAACAAGCATATAACTTATGATAAGTAAATGATTTGTACATGAGGTTAGTGTGTCTATTTTCTCATCCTGTTAGCAAGCTCTGTTTTGTGTTGTATCCCATTAGGTATATTTCCTTTTTACCTTATTTGAAAGAAGAATTTGAAATTTTAGATTGATTATTCTAATTTTTTTCCTTGTAGGTTTTCCCAGACAGTTTTATGCGTCGTGAAATATCTGCTTTTAAGGTTCCTTGCCCATTCATGAAGGATGGGTGTCCTTGGAAGGGAGAAGTGAGATATTTAGAGGTGTGTCTTATTTGTAATTTTGGGGCAACTACGGTAATTCCATTTATTTTGTAGTTCCTCTTGGTGTAAGGAATAGCAGGATCTTGAAGTGATAGGACAACTTTCAACTTCACTGATGATATTGCTTTTCTTGCTTTATTTTAAACTTAAACTTGTTCTCCTAGCTTTCTGCTTATTTTTTCATTTTACACTGATCATTTTGTAGGTGTGGAAATTATTTTCCTTTCACTAGTTAATTACATTCAACTGTGGTTTCAATCTGAAACTCAAGAACCTGCCTATTCAAGATTTTATCTTGGTTTTGACCAGTCAGCCATAGCTATTACTTGTAGGTCATCAAGGCTCATGACTAATAGTATTTGCTGCTAATTTTCCATTAGTTGCTAAATGTCTGATGAAACATGTCTGTTACACGTCTGTTATCATGATCAGATTGGTCAAATTATACGGTTCGTTCTTGCAACAGCCAATTAACCTATAAAATTAATAAAGATTGTTTAAAGGACCAGACATTTTCACTGTCAAGAGCTAGACATAGTTGGCAATCATTTTTTTTTCTCTTGTGACCTTAATGTTTGATTCATCAGTTATTCTGTAAGTAGAAATCAGATGTTAGTCAGTCTGAGGGATTGAAAGATAATATAATCACTTTTATCGCTAAATCTTTACAAACAGAGCCATATGAATATGTAAAGTTGTGAAGTCTTTAATTATAATACCGACGACAATCATGATGTGTCTATTTTGATATTTTTGTTTGAAGCATGTAAACCGTGAGAAATAAGACTGTAAGGCTACACTTCCTCTCACAAGAATTATCAATAAGTCCTCTCTCATTGTTACGGTCCTCCGTAAACTGTTATTTACACGAACTTTTTCGTTGGAGTAATGGCAGCTTACAAGATTGTTGGACTATGGGTAATGGAGACTAGTACCTTCTTACAGGTGGAGGCGGCAGTAGGTCTTCCACAGTAAGCTTGTACAACCTTCGCAATTTCTGCCTTTTTCTTCGGAATTCTGCTGCCATCACTTGCTGGTAAATGCATCTGTGTGTCTCATGACTTAACCTTTTGTGCACGCCTTCTCTCTTCCTGGACTTGGACATGGCTTTTGTAACTCTCTGGCTCTACCAGGTAGGGTCGTAGTTTTATAACTGCTTGGCTGTCTTTTCTCTTTATTTCTCGATGAAGTTGTAGGTTCCTCAGTCTCACCTCTTAATGCTTTGTCATGTGGTAGTATATATACCCTTAGTGTGTCTGTCAGTACCATTTCAGCGTTTTTCTTGTACGTGATGTTACGGGATTGCTGCAGTCGGGCCAAAAGGGTTGTCGAAGATGGGCATAACGCAAGTAAACACACCCCTAAAAGTGGCTCGGGTCTTAATATATATATCTGTTTTTAAAAATATCAGAATGAAAACGAGATATCAAGCATGAAATTGTTATGGATCGCATTCAAGGAACTAGGTTGTGTTGTAAGTGAATGTTGCAATGTAGTCATATAGTGTTTGAAATGCTCTTAACAACGCTTGATGTGATCTGAGATCGGTGATCACTCCGTGTTTTGTACGGATTCACAGTTATAGAGAAACCGTGCTCCAGAAAGGTATGATTAATCTTCTCCAGGCAACCTGTGTTACAGTGTAGACGCTGGCATTAATGATAGTGATGGTTACATGCAGAAAACAACTCAGAAACATGATTTAGTAAAACTCAATAGAACGATTCCCCCGTGTATTCGGATTCGTCACCTCTAAAAATTGGAAATGTAACTGACGATTTTACACCGCTGCTTCTATTTTGTGAATTAACCGAAGCTTGCATTCGTTCGACTGCTTGGCATAACTGACTAACTTGGTCTTCCATTTCTGCATAGGCTGGTGCAAGAGACAACTGATTCGAGTCTAAAGAATTATGTCGACTATTAACAACTGAGTCATTACGAGCTTCGAGAGAATCTTCGCTTACATTTTCTCGATTGGAAAGATTTTCTCTGGTCTTGACGCTCTCATAAATAAGATCTTCTTCGGAGTCAGAACTTTGGCTACCGGTACAAGAAGAAACTAGAGAACATTCACTAGGTGTAGGAATTCCACAAAAAGCCTTCGATTGTGCGTCAGCCCTCGGCGATCTATAAGCTGATTTAAAAAGTGAGCGAAAGAATGGTACTCTAGATTGCTGAACGGGTGGAGGAGGGGCTGGCCACTCATTCGAACCCGAACTTACAGCTAAGTTTTCCTGGTGAACGGCTTCTTCAGCCAGGGCTCGCGCTCGCTGTCTAGTAATCAGGATGAATATTTAAGAGATACTACATGAGCCAGATTTCACAAAAATGGAAGCAACGCAATCGAAAACGGTACTAATAAAGACAAAACGTTACAGACGCGAAATTGAAAATCCAAACCTTGAAATTGACCATCAACAGCGATAATCAAATCAGAAGCTAACTGACCTATACACTAAATAAACTGTTACATTCTACGCCAGCTAGATCATTATAAAAGAACTCGGCTATCACTCAGATTTAGAAAGTCAAATTAGCTTGCAACGGAAAAGCATGCTGATAAAAGCGAAGTTCCACTCACAATTGTAGGAATTCCAAAAGCGTACTTTACCAACTTGTAGATAATGGGTGCTCCACCGGTTTTGTTGAAGACGGGTCCTCCACCAAATTTGTTGAGGGGTTTTACCACTCGCTTGGCAAATTAACAAGAGGTACTGAGACTCTGTAATTTTCTTCTATATTCTCTCTCTTGTTCCACTGCTTATTTCTACTAATTTGAGCAAGGAGTGCTCCAGTATTAAATACAAAAATCACAGACATTTTTGGGTTAGCTAACCGTGGGAACTTCCAAAACAGGATGTTCAGTGTGGGTAAAACTCAAGATCAGTTTTACCAACTCAAACATGACCACCTAGCAAACTAGTTATCTTCAACCATAACAAGGGACTAAAATGTCTAGCACGGTAAGTGCTGAGCCAAGTTCAAGCACACACTAAAAATAAATGATCAAAACTATAGATTCATCAGAATAGCACGTAAGGGCGAAAAGGCGAGACTTAATTAAACCAAAAGGTAAACCTAAAAATACTTGAAATATCAATCCTTGAAAATGTTCTACAACATCTTCATGTCATCAAAGTAAAAAAAAATATGCCTCACAAATCGGCATTATTTCACGGTTTCAATTCAAATGTAGAATCATTTGTTGAAAATATATTTCTGTTTCTACAGGTACACATAGAAACAAAGTGTTATGGTTATCCAATTACTTGTGGAAAATGCAACAAGGATGGAATTTCAAGAGGGAAAGTAAGAAGACATTCCTTCTAGTAAAAATATCTTGTCATTGTACTTTTAAGATGATTTTACTGCCTTGAAACAACAATATATAGATATTTCAAGCAAGAACGCCTACCACATTACTGGTATTTACTTAGTTTTATTTCGTGAAGCCCCTTACTGCATTTGATTTAAACACCGGTCTTTAAAGGGAAGATGCTTAGAATTCCGCGCGAACAAACTGATTGATATAGACCATTCAATCTATATGCAATAGCCTACATTTTGTAGAAATTGTTCAATGGGATCTGTACTATTACAAAATTTCGACGTATTTCAATTGTAAGATGTGCTATGAGACAAACGTGCGAATTAAATCCATTTTACATTCAAAGTTCCATATTTGGTGGCTCAAAAGTCCGTTTTCGGTATCAGTTAGCATGTATATACGAGCATTAATTATGATGAACATTCTGTTTAAAGTTGAAAGATCACCAGGATCTTATTTTTGGCGACTGTGAAGCCGTGCAGGTGCAGGGACCATGCCCCTTCTCTCAGATTGGCTGCCCGAAAAGGGATGTAAGTATACACACGACTTTGTTTGACTGTTGTGTACTTAAGTACTCTTGGGAAAGTTGAAAATGCGGCCCTTTCGGGAGGAGGTAGACGGTTAAGACCTTTTACCAAGTGCATACGAGTGATATACAGCATCTCCCGACATGTTCGTATACAGAAGTAACAGAGACATTCTCAGAGAGGTTAAAGACTCAGTCTATGTGAATTTATTTCTCAAGCTTGCAAACGACCCAGCCCACCATCTCATGGTGGGGAGACTGAGCCGGTACAGCTACTGAAATAAACGAGGAACAGCAAGCTTAGCAATTTTCATTATGCTTCCCAAGCGTAGGAGTTCTTTTAGAATTAGGCTATAAAGTTGAAAAATCGCCATTGTACTGAGTTTCGGGATTTCAACTTTTTTTCGCACAAAATTGTTCTTTAGGAAATAATTGTTGTGTTTATGTAGTACTGACATAACACCTACCTCGATCCGACAGTGTCTAAACCAAAGGGAAAAGAAACAGCATTTGCAGAAGGCCTTTGCTCAACACAGTGTTCTGCTGCTTCAGCTTGCAATTCGAACAAGCAAAGAATATGAGGCCATTCTGACCCGTGACCCGAGGATCATGTCCAGGAGTCCACAATTATTGACGAACCACGACAGTCTTATTCAAGATCTACAGAATCAACTACAAATTAGAACTGACGAAATCAGAAGCCTTCAAGGTAAACTGCAAGAGAACAGTCGTCGCATAACCATATTGGAGCGAACGTTAGCATCAGGTACTGTTTCTGGAGGAGCATCGTATTACCTACGGGACGTGGGCAATTTGAAAAGGCAACTTGACACCACACAGGAGAGCTGCAGGAGGCATGACCGAAGGATTGAATCTATTGAGCACACGCTGGCACTTAGAAATGTAACCCTGGCTGATTTGGAAGAATACGTAAGACAGCAAGAGATCTCAAGCTACGATGGCCAGCTGTTGTGGAAGATTTCTGATTATGCTCGTAAACGGAATGATGCAGTCACAGGCCAGCAAGTCTCCTTTAATAGCCCTTTTTTCTACACCAGTCGCCAGGGGTATAAAATGTGCGTACGCCTGTATCTAAACGGCTATGGTCAGGGCAAAGGAACTCATCTATCTATGTTCTTTGTGGTCATGCGTGGTGAGTATGATGCAGGTCTCGACTGGCCATTTAGACAGAAGGTCACCTTCATGTTACTGGATCAAGATGGAGTGGAACACGTAGTCGAGGCCTTCACTCCTTGCTTGAGGCGCTCGTCCTTCCAAACGTCAAGTAGCACCATCGCCGGTGGAAGTACATCGTTCTTTCCGCTTGATGAAATTGGTAATCGCGCCTATGTTAAGAACGACGTCATGTTCTTAAAAATAATTGTCGATACCTCTGATTTGTAGAAAGTGTTTGTTCATCGAAGGGTATGTTGCTCATACCCTCCATCGTTTAAGTTTCTTTCCTTTACGTAATGTTTATCTAAGTTGTTGTTTGTTTTCATTTGCAGTGTAATGTTGATGTTTTGAGTGTTTTTATTTTATTACTTTAGCAACTTAGGCTTGTGAAGGGCGGAAGTCTGCATGCGATAAGAGTTGGTATATGTTTTCGGCGTCAGTATTTTGCAGGTTTTCCTACTCCTCCAGTTTTTAGTTTTTCATTCCTTTAGATCGAGGACAAACTGCAAAAATTTCAAGGTATACGTTTAGGAGCCGCTATAGAATTACAAATGAGGAATATTCTCAATAGTATGATTTAGGTCTCTACCCACCATATATGCATGTTCAAGGTTCATTAATAGCTCTGATAGTGATATGGATAGTGAAATTAATACAAAAATAGTACAATAGTGCACAATAAAACGCATGCAAAAAAATCTGTGAAAAACATTTGACATGTTTTTCACCTTGAGAGTTTTTTAGAGAGTTTAGTGTGCAAAACCTAAAAAGCCAAAAACAAAACAAAGAAAAAACAACCAAGAGAAAACAATTGAAAAAAATTCAAAAAACAAAACCAAAAAAATTAAAAAAATGAGAAACAGAACAAAACAAAAATGGCAAAAATAAAGAACACACATACACACACACACACACACACACACACACACACACACAAAAACACAATGAGAGATTTGTATAGGTCGTGCGTTCATTGCTTTGGCTGTAGCATGATAAGCAATATTAGATATCAAGGAAGAGTGCATAGAGGAATAGTTAAGTGTTCGAAGAATCTTTATATCTTTAAATAGCCTCATTAGTGTTTGCATAACCCCCAAGAACCACGTTAAGTTCACCAATGGTTAGACGGGCCTATGTTAACACGAGACAAGTTCGTCATTGCTTTTGCTAAAAAAAAGTTAGTAAAACAGTTAGAAAGGAAACGAGGGACGCGGTCTTAGATTCAGATATACATAAAGTTTGCAAATGTAGATATTAGATGCATGCACGAAAGTCCCGCTTTTGTAGTAGTTAAGTGTTGATCGGAGTGTTGACTTAGAAAAGAGGTAACCTGAATACTTGAATGCATATAAAAATACAGAAATAGACTTTGAATAAGAGGAAGACATATTTAAACAATAGAGTGTTTCTGTCGAGGAACTATCGGCCGATAGTTGCCACGCCGAAATTTGATGTTCTTAAAACACTCTATTGTCTTTATTGTTCACCACTAAGTTTTCTTCCGCGCGCCAGTTGAAAAACAGTCAAAACCCATTAAATGCAGATCAATCAAATATTTATTCATGCGTACAGCCTGTCACAAATGTCATTAATTCGCATCCGTACATTGGCTAAATAATACGTTATACCTGTCGGAATCGAAAAGTTACTGTTTTTCCGATCTGCTTAACTTCGCGGCCGTCAAACCAATCAAAATTTTTCTTGAATGAGCACTATCCATCCGAGTATTTTCCGCGGACGGGCACTATCCATCCGGATATTTTCCACGGATGGGCGCTATCCATTCAGGTATTTTCCGCGGACGGGCACTATGGGCTGATAGTATCTCTCCACGGATGAACACTATCGCATCACGTGATCAATTTAAACCAATAAGAATCGGAGAAAATGTAGTGGTGAACTGTAAGCGTAGATAGAGTACAGGTTTAGATGTAAGTAGGTACGGACTTCTTTCGATGTAGGTACGGAACAGCTGTAGCTAAAGATGTAAAAATTGGCGTATGCATAGGCTTTAGATTGGGCATGGGTTCATCCACATGGATATTCTGGTAGATGTAGATACAGATTTAGACATAGTCTCTTTTAAATAATTTCGAACAAGGTAGGCGTTTCTATTGACGTAGTAAAATGAACGCTGTTAAAATTACTTAGTAAGGTAAATTGACAAACCTTGTAGTTGCCCTACAACTTTGTTAATGGGCTACACCAATTGTTCGTCATCCTTTCTAAGAAAGCTTGTTGGGCGTTTTGGTTGAAATGGCTTGGAATTTTTCAATTTCGAAGAGTAATTTCTTCTCAGCCATTTTACCGTAATTTTTTTTAGTTTGGAGTCACCCTTTCACAAGCCGAAGACTTTCAAATTTATTTCCACGAGGTCTGGAAGATGGGTGTTGCTATGAAAATTCATATATTTTTAAGCTTAGATTCACGTACAGATGTACACACAGAGACATGGATAGACACAAGCATATTAAAAATTTGTAGGCTGTCTTAGGAAGTGCAGTCAATGAGAATCCAGGGAAGCTGCAGCACCTTCGACGGTATTACACCTAACCTTCCCATCGTGCGTTGTGATCTTATTCTCGCCGAGATTAGGCAAGTGGTGTCATTTCAAGTTCCTTGCAAGTGTATGTCTATCACAACTTCTATATATATATATATATATATATATTATGAGAGGAAAAAAGGACGTAACTACATTTCCCGACAAGCCTGTTTCGTGAATCGCTTCACTCTTCAGGGGTTTAAACCCCTGAAGAGTGAAGCGATTCACGAAACAGGCTTGTCGGGAAATGTAGTTACGTCCTTTTTTCCTCTCATAATATTTATTCTGCTCTGCTTCAACGTATTGAGCACTGTTCCACGCGAAAATCGACTTACAGACTTCCTATATATATATATATATATATAAGTAAGTGTAAAACGATGAAACATGAAGCAAACTTCTAACTGTTCCAGCTTTAATGTGGCGACGTTTCGGCCTTCGGCCTTCTTCAGGTGGAACGTATTTACATAGGAATTAAAAACTAAAAATATTCCATGGCATAGTATACCACAGGCGATATAGAACTACTTCATACCATACCAAAGAAAATTGTCTCCTAAATGTCTTTTATCTTGACAACTTTTAAAACTCTTTTCACTCCTATAAATATACTATGCCATGGAGGATTTTTAGTTTTTAATTTCTATGTAAATACGTTCCACCTGAAGAAGGCCGAAGGCTGAAACGTCGCCACATTAAAGCTGGAACAGTTAGAAGTTTGCTTCATGTTTCATCGTTTTACACTTACTTAACATTTTCATTGAAGCACTGTATCCTACGCGGATCCTTCTACTGGGAGCTCATCATTTGGTTTACCTTTTTATTCTGTTTAAATATATATATATATATATATATATATTTTTTCTTTTTTTTTAGAATTTTTTAGTATTTTTTGCCATGAATCTATTTATAGGAGTGAAAAGAGTTTTAAAAGTTGTCTAGATAAAAGACATTTAGGAGATAATTTTCTTTGGTATGGTATGAAGTAGTTCTATATCGCCTGTGGTATACTATGCCATGGAATATCCTTGTCCGTGGGATTTTCTTGATATAAACTCTCGTCTTACGGCGTGTGTTTATACCCAAAAAGCTAAAAGATTTGTTGAGGGATATTCCATGGTATACCACATGAAAATGTTGCGTAGCTAGTATAGAGGTACTCATACAAATAGAGATAATATTAGAGAGATTTAGCACCACGTTTACGTGAAACGTGAACGGCAACAGTGACCTTGTTTTTCCCGCCATTTCTTCACTTTTGCCGGTTGCGCTTTGCCGTTTCTACGTGAAAGTAACATGTTTCGCTTTTGTCATGTACGTAAGATTTCCATCACTCTTCTTCTCACAGAGCGGAAGTTAAATGCAGGAAAAAGACCACCAAAACCATTCCATCATAGGTCATACAAGGGCGCCTTCAAATCCATCTTGATGTAAGCTCACGCGAAGCCAAAGCAGCAAGGTTCACGTTATTTTACGTGAAACGTGAAAGGACAAGCTGACGTTTGCCAGTTAACGTAAACTCCATGCTAAATCTCTCGATTATACAGATTAGTGTATGTATTAAGTAAAAATTTGGTGCACAATGTTCACAGCTTTTAGAAATTTTTATTTTTCCCATTGAAATTGTGTGTAGTTATGTAGAATATTTCTCAAATAATTTTTTTACTCCCATTTTGAACAGTGTATCTGTAGATTTTTATACCAGTTTTTGAATTGTCATGTGTAACTATGTCCCAGTGGTGAGACGATCTCGAACAGCACTAGTGTAAGTGTTAGACTCAAACATCCGATAAGCGGGACGCACAGATAATTTTTTTTAAATGGAATGCTGAATTTGTACTCATGAACTTACTAAAGTGCTATACAAGTGCGGGGTATAGAAAATTGATTGAATGTAGGTGCTTTAAGCATTTGCATAGTAAAGTGTTTTTTCTGTTTCTTTGAGTATGTATGCATTTTGCAAGAGTAGCCTTTAAATGGTCGAGCCGATTGTATACCATAACAGTAATCAGTTTGCCTTAAGTTGCACAAGTATTTTAAGTGTAAGCTACTCGAACTATAAGATAATCCGATCAATTAATTCAAGTGTTATTATCATTGTTAAGAATTTGTGTACTTGTTTAAGTTTACTTTCATATTTTAGATATAAATTTGTTTTCTGTAAGGTGTAACAACAATCAGCACAACCCGTGATATGTAAGGAATTAGGTTTTCCATATCTTAGCTTAGCGTAAATATACTGAAGTAGATAATGAGGTTACAAAAAACCGACATATAGCATAATAGCTTTCATTAAAAACTGGATCATTGGGTAATGCAATTCAAGACTTTTTATTGGCTTAGCCATTATGGTATATGAGCCGATATACCATATTCTAATATCTGTACATTGTAACATCTGGTTTCTCCTTACAAAATAAAGTCGAGAAGATTTGTCTAATATCTTGGGGGCGTTTTTTCAGATATTTTTTTTAATAAAAAAATTATTCCACTCGCGCTTGTTGGATATGAGATGATAGATAGCCAACGAGGCGCGTATTCCAACGAGTGGAATAATTGTTAAATACTGTCGGTGTTTTGCAACCTCATGATAACATTGTGGACTGTGAACATTGTACGCGGTATTATTAGTAATCAGCTGACGAAAACTATCTTTCTCCTTTTTTTAGATGTAGTTTTTATACGATATAAACTTCTGCGACTAGTTTCCTTCGATAAGATGTATAGATTTAGGTGAGTAGTAAATTAGTGGTAGTAAGGATTTGTAATTCTTCTTAATGTGTAAACTTAAATGTAAGAAAAACATGTACACCTCACTGAAGTGCTTAACGTTTTACTTTATAAATGGCAACTTGTTTGTTTTCAGGATTTTTTTTACTCATAATTCTATCCCAATGATATTTTTGAGATATATGGTGCACTAGGAAATTCAGAAGAAGAAATATTTTTAAACAATAGCCTTCATTTGGCGCGAAATTATGTATAATTGTCCGCGGACATTTTGTGTTCTGAGAAGTGAACAGTTTATCGAAAATGATGCTCTAGGATAGCTGTGAACGTAGGGTGGGGCGGGGCCCTGATTTTTTTAAACCTTGTGGAAAGTACCATCATCATCCGAGAGACATCAACGTGTTGGTTCGTGGGCAAAGAAAGTCAGGATAAGGGAAAATAGGAATTGCCAGAGCCCATGAGCTAGCTGGAAGGGTATGTGTAATGTGATGCAAAGCGACTCTTTGGGTTATGCGATCAAATGATATTTAAGGCTACCTGTAGAGTGCATCAATTGCACCATTATTTCACTTCTTAAAGGATAAAAAATGTTTGATTTAAGAATAGGAAAAAAATTGAAAACGAAATTTGAAGAACTTTATAGGAGCAGTCAGAGCCTGGTGACTCGTGAATTTACATCGTTTCCTAACAACACTCTTTCTACGCCACACCTAACAAACGATTAAACAGTGGTAAGCATGAGGTGACCTGTTCGAAGGTTTTTCACTTTAATTGCTCTGACTATCGGACCAGTTTGCTGGTCGGACGCTTGGGACGGGCAAATTAGCGCCAGTTTAAATAGTTCATTCACGTATTAGACCAGTAACGGATCCAGACCTTTACCCAACATAAGGGATGGGCGGGCCCCCGGGCCCGGCGCCCTTCCCTTAGATCCACCTCTAATTGTGATGGAGTCGGTGTCATCATCACTCACCCTCAACTAGAGTCACTAGAGAGCGATTAGGTGCGAACCTTGTCTCACTTCTACAACGAAACTAACCCGATGTTGTTGATCCTACCAAAGGCCCTCTCCCGTTCAGTTTAAATGAGTCACTTAGGTTAACAAGCCTCCCTGGGAGGCAGGGATCTAGGGAGGCGGTAAACACGAAACCAAGGAAGCGGTACGAACGGCACGAACTGAATAGGAGTTTTAATATTCGCAATTGATAAGTATTTACCATTTGCAGCCGCAAAGACGTCATTAAAATAGAAAAGATAGGCGACATCCACTTCATCTGAAATTAAAGTGTCTGGGTGACTGGAAGAGTGTGGAAGAAAATTACACTCCTTCCGATTCCGCGCTCTACTCCCAAAGTTAATCCTTCCAGAAAACTTTCGACTGACTGAGAGAATAAAAAGCAAACTTTTGTGTGTATGGTACAGCATTTATTCGGGTAGACTGACCGCAACTAAAAAATGCAACTCAGAGGAAAAAAAATAATTTGCGAAAAAAAAAAAAAATGAGTTGCAAAATTTGTTCATTATGCCTGATTATCGACTGTAGACTCACATTGCATTATGGGATAGGGTACGAACGCTTGATATTTGAAGTGGACCTTGACCGCAGGGATTGATGACATTAAGTTCACGTTTGATCACCAAAGCTTTTCCTGTATCTCTCCTCAGAGGCTACAAAGTCGACATATTTTCAGGATTATTGTCCAAAGAAGCTTCTCCCGCGTAATTTGAAGGTAATCAACTGGTCCTTGTAACAGCACTTCGGTGTACTAGGATTTCGATGAAACACAGATATCATTACTTAAAAACTATATTTGTCATTGTGAACGTAACGAAATTTATCACTGATATCGAGAAGTAGCGTTCATCGATAGTGTGGGTAGGAGCGATATAAGCTGTCATGTAAGTTAATTACTCTAACCTCCCACTCGTAAGTGTTTGTTTGCGTGATGTGTTGACGTGTGAACAGGGAAGTCACGTTTTTTGCATTCGCGGGAAACCAGAACTATGCAAAACATTGCGCAACACTGTAAAAAACAGGGAAGCTTGAATTTTCAAGGAAAATTTATTTTGTTCACGAAACCATAATAAGACTTCGACAGGCACGGAAATAAAAGGCACAGAGTGACTTAATTCCTCACTCGCAATAGCCATTAGAAACATCAGTTATTCATTGAATCAAACAGAAGTTTCTTAATCTTTTTTGCTTGGTTGTTGATTATTCCACCTGGTTCCCCTGATCACTCTTTGATTTCTTATTTCTATGATAAATTAACGAAGCCATTCAGGGACGAACATTCACCTACTTCTGCAATGAACATCGAAAGCAGGAAAAACTCAGCAAGCATGATTGAGACTGTGTAGTTTCTAAGGCAATTTTTCTGCCACACTTAACTGACATGAAATTATTGATATTTTGGTCATATAACTATGGAAGCAGTGCAATAAATAACTTAGTTTAAAGTTTTGTCGTGATTATTTAGCCAATTGATTGAAAACTTTATTCTGCTAGTGGATACATCACGTATTATAACATAGGCAAGAACATCAAAGTAACAGGCAAATGTGTCTGATAAAACAGTACAGTATTGTATTTTTTTTGAAGTTGTATTGGTTTTCCACGATTATAAGCTGAATGAATGTAACTCAACTATAGATCAAATACTTTTATCTAATAAAAAAAAAAAATGATTTCAAATTTGGCAAGATCTGTTCGGTTGTAAATCCCCTTAACTAGCAGATAGTGGATTGATTGAGGTATTGGACTAGCTGTGCTTTGATATGTTGTTTCATTCTGTTTGGTTTAATCAATTCAATGTAAGTATGATATTAGGCCAAACATTATTAAGGAAACTCAATCATGAAAATGATGTACATAGTTGATTTCATTTCCAACAAAAAACTGTTTTCCTCATATAATCATCCTAATTTTAAAACAACACAGATTACCTGTACTAGAATAAGTGAATGTATAGGCTGCTGAACAATGTTTTGAAAACCTAAATTTCAGTGTGTTCTACGATCTTTAAGTAAGTCAGAGATCCAGTATCATAGATTATCACCTGTGTTATTATCTGTTATTATTGTTCTATATATAAAAAATGATCGGTTTTCAACTGTCTCATTTCACTTACTATTGTTGTTGGATGGACCAAAAGATGTGACACAGCTTTAACAACTTTGGAGAAAGTTGAGTGAAGAAAACAATGTCATTTCAAGGGAGTGTCGCACTCTTGAAAAGAAGTTTTGTTTGGAAAATTTTAGATATTATATCAAAATTAAGGCACTTCAAACTGCCTCCAACCCTATTTAAGAATATTTCCTAAAAAATTTGTTACTTTAACATGTAAAAATAGTGGTGGCACAAAATTTAGCATCCCTTTGAACAATATGAAGGTTGTGATTTGTGTTCATTCAAATGTTCTTTTAAATGGTAATTTTATGATAATTAGCAGTGTCTAATTCTCGAGACAACTGTTTATTATATTTTGATGTAACACTGTATACAGTCTACTGATAGACATGAATTTTCTAACCTTTAAAAAGTCAGGTTTTATTCCCAAAAATTTCATTGACTGTTATTTGTAGAATCAGTGAAGAAACTGATCACAAATCAAAATGACATGTTTGAAAAAACCATGGTGACCCATGAAAGTGTGTAGTCCAAAATTGCGTTGTACTCATTGCAAGGTTACAAGGATCATATTTTGGCATATAGTTACAGAGAATTTATTCTAAGACATCAGCTCTTAAATGAATATCTTGCTTTATTCCAGTGAACACTGTGATTCTCCTACATAAAGTGTTTATATACGTATGATGCACGATCCTCGCAGTAGATAGCGCTATTTAAGCAATAGCGAAAATCAGACCTGAAAAAAAATCAGGCCTGTATGAGATTCGAACCACTGAGCTCTGCAATACTAGTGCAGCGCTCTACCAATTGAGCTAACAAGCCAACTGGGAGCAGGCCGTTAAGTTGATTCGTAATAAACCTGTGAAAGTGATAAATCAGATACAATGAAATATATGAAGTTCATATATTTTGAACTGCGGTATTAGATACGTATGATGCACGATCCTCGTAGTAGATAGTGCTATTTGAGCAATAGCGAAAATCAGACCTGAAAAAAATCAGGCCTGTATGGGATTCGAAGCACTGACCTCGCAGAGGTCAGTGGTTCAAATCAACTTAATGGCCTCGCAGAGGTCAGTGGTTCGAATCCCGTACAGGCCTGATTTTTTTTCAGGTCTGATTTTCGCTATTGCTTAAATAGTGCTATCTACTGCGAGGATCGTGCATCATACGTATCTAATACTGCAGTTCAAAATATATGAACTTCATACATTTCATTGTAACCAAAGTGTTTATAGTTCCACATCTAGAATACTGTAATATAGTTTTAGTTTGTCTTGGTAAGGTGCAGAGTGACAGACTTGAAGATGCTAACTATTATACCTTGAGAACTCTATTTAGGACAAAATAAATGTCTGTACTCTATAGGTCCAAAGTACATTGCTGAATTTCTGAATATAAGGGATAATTATGTTAAAATTTTAAGGGATAAGGGAAGCAACTTGGTACAACCTCATTTTAACACTGAGTGGAAGCATAAGCCCTTTTCTTTCATTGCTTGCAAACTAAGGAATAAGCTTCCACTCAACTCTAGAAAATCCAAAAATCTTAAAACTTTTAAAAAGGCCCTTGAAAATTTTAACTTAGAACATTTTTACTAGTTTTTATCCAGCATGAGTATTACATCTTAATGTGACAGATGTTTCACTTCAGTTCTTTTTATTGTTATTATTTCTTATTTTTTACTTTTTTTTCTTTCTTTATTTCTATATTTATTTCTTTTATACATGGGCATGTTCGATCAAGTTTTTGTTAACACTTAGGGGTCTATGTGTTCAAATAAATTACTTACCTACTCACTTACTTACTCACTACTCAAATTATAAGGAAGACGTTAGACTTGTATGGACACTTTCCTAAATTATTCTGGAAAATTGTGCAATAAAATTGCTGATATAGAAAATTCTGTATCATTCATGCAAGTTATGTTGCCAAATTTAATCACACCTACTGTTTTAAGCTTCAGTTGTTGATCTTTCCCACTCAGGTCTCTTCTAAAGGATGGCCTGACTCTGACTCTGACTCTGGCCAACATGATGATCTGTCTTTACAGTGCGCCCTGTTGTGAATGTTCAGATGTGATAAATTTAATCTAGAGTAATTATAGCTTAAAAAGAAATCACTCTCCCTACATTAATGATCCTTTCCTATGGAGCATAAATGCATCATGTCACAGTGTGAAGGAGGGGGAGAGGGGGGTTATGATATTTCCGACTAACAGCCCTGGTCTGAGTTAGAGATGAGGTTTTGATAACCTTGATCTTACATGAAGTTTCCAAAAAGTACTTTGAGTTTTGGAAATAATTATTATTTTGTTCAATAGCACTAACCTTACCTGAAGAAGATATAGATGTGTTCAAGTTTTTAACATGACTTAATTTTGTTACTTTACAGAGGTAAATTGTACTCATTCAGGTGTAGATATGACTTCACACCTTCCTGGAGCAGAAACCCTCAATGGAGAGAAAGTAAGTATTAGCTATTTTCTAAAAGTAATCGGCTAGCTCTAATAATTTACCTAGATGAAAGGAGAGGAGTAATATAAGATTGAGTGATGTGTTTCTAGTAAAATCTGTTCCCTTTCCCTATATATCTACCAGCATGTTTGTCCAGTTTTCTCTTATGTGGCTTAATAATTGCAGCCAACAAAACCTCTTCATGAATTTACTACCTGACCAGCCTCCTAAGTTTAACCATGCAATTACCTTCATACTATCCCATTCTACCTCAGAACAACCTCCCCAACCTCTTTCTGAACTTACCAAATCATCTCACTAACCTCTTGAACCTTGACAGACTAGGCAATGAGGTTATCAGACTAACTAAGACAGGAATTGATGTGGGTGTAATTGAGTTGATGGTTAACTGTTTCCCCAGTTGCACTAGTCAGGCAATTAGATGTGTCACCTAACCCCACCTGAACCTCCTTTCCAATCAACTTCAAGAGACTCACCATTCATACTGTTTCCTCATTTGGGGGCTTTTCTTGCTTCAAACATAAAAAAGCATTCAGACAAGGCAAGCGCTCCTTTTTTTTGGAGAGCAAAGATTATTCAGCGACTTGACGGTTTTTTATTTTGCACTCACACACACTAGAAATAATTCTATTTAAGTGTGAACTGCACATAATTGAAGTATGAACGCAGAACGTTCCATCCAGGGAACAACCATAGTAGGCATGCTAACTTAATACATATGCAAAGGCATATTCAACACCCATCAACCTAACCAATACAACTGACCTCACCAGCCTCATCCCAACCTCTCCATTAAACTTATCAACCTTACCAACCTCAGTAACTCCACCAACCAGCTGGGCCCAGTTGTATAAAGGGCAGATAACGCTATCCAATGGATAAATTTCTATCTAGCGGATCAGCGATAGCAAAAGGTACTGCACTATCCACCGGATAGAGATTTGTACAGTGGATAGCGTTATCCAGCCTTTGAGCAACTGGGGCCAGGTCAATATTACTAACATCATGAACCTCACCAAATCATCATCACTAACCACACCAACCTCAACAACTGCTCCAACACCATGAATGTCACCAACCTCACCATGCAACTGTTCCAACAACACCGACTGCACCAACCTCACCAAACTTACTAACCACACCAACCTCATCACATCTACTAACCTCACCATCCCAAGCAGTAGCCCCATCTACCTTACCAACCTACCTTACCTTGCCAATCTTACTATAATCATCAAGATCACAAAAATCATCATCACCAACTTCACATCCACACTAACCTAGCTATCCTCCCCCAACCTCATCAACCTCGCATGATCACCAACCTCACCAAACTTAGCCTCACCAACCTTATCAATCTTACCAACGTCACCAATTTTACCAACATCATGAACATCACCAACCTCACCAAAATCATCATCACTAAATTCACATAGACATTAATCATGCCAACCTCCAACCTCAACAACCACAGCAACGTCATGAATATCACCAAACCACGTCCTCACCAAACTTACCAACCTTACCAATATCAGTGACCTTACCAACCTGGCCAACCTTACAAACCCAACCAAACCTAACTTAACTCACCAAACTCATCAACCTCACTACCCTCATCAATCTAACTTACGTCGTCGACCTCGTCAAATTTACTAGCCCCAATCTCAGTAACCCCACCAACCTCAATAGACTTACGAACCTCGGGAACCTCTCTAATCCCTCACCAATTCAACTTATATCATCGGCCCCACAACTTCACCAGCCCCAACATCATCTCTCCAATCTCAGAACCTGATAGGCCTCATCCTTACAAATGTCGCAAGCTTCATCAACCTTGCTAACCCATCCAACCGATTGAGTGTGACGAAGAGGGGGCGAAAAGAGGTTCCAATCACATATCTCGCTCAGTTTTTCTATTAAATCACGCATCTCAGAGAATTTTTTTAACTAATCACGCGTCACAAAATAAGGAGTAAGTACGCTAAGCTAATCCTGTACAACCCATCGGATGTATCATCTAAAATTATATTGCGTCTAACATGTTTTGTTCTGGAATGAATTGCGTTTCACTTGTCACATCGCTTTTTGTTAGACAAATAGAGACGACTTACTTGTTGAAACTAGACACTCTGAGAGCGTTTACTCGAGCTTCATATCGCGATAACCCCCGTAGGTTGGGGGAAGAGGACGGCTGACATTCAGACTACTCTCTAGGTCAAAGAGCGTTTACTTATCATGAAACTCTAATTAGTATAACGTGTAAATCACGCGTCACCCGCTAGTAAAATAGCAAATCACGCATCCGGTTGTAATGTCCGGTTCCCCGTCACGCGGATAATTTCGGGTTCAATCACATGTCACGCTGCAAATTTGGGGCCATCACGCATCACGCAAAAACCCTTTGCCACCCTCCCAATTATTCTGAACCAAATTCTAGCAAATCCAGCCTTGTGAACAAAAAAGTTAAACTGACCGAACAGTTGACCTGGTCGATCTGATTTGTCCAACAGACGTAAGCGATCCACCTAACTCCGCTATGCTGATGCACCCAGTCAAGCTACCCGGTTCGCTGACCAGATTTATAAACCATGCTTTAGACAGCCCGTATATTCAAGTGATTTGCAACATCTAGATTTAAGAACTGAGTTGGTATGAAATCAAATGAATGAATTTAAGAACGAGACCTGATGTTTAATTTATGATACACCTTAATTTCAGGACTTGGGGACTTCTCTTCCAAAGCAGATGCAATGTTATAGACGTGATGAGGGCAATGAGCCATGCACATTGACAGAAGAACCTTTGGGGAAAAAAGAGGACTGTACTGGTCTTAAGGGCACTAAAAAGATCTTCAATAAGGTAACCCCTCCTCTAAGGTCATAGATACATATAAGTGATCCAGAAAAACTATTTTTTTATTTTTATCATTTGGGCTTAAAGGAAGATTCATATACTGAGGGTTGTTCTCACTAAGGTCAATCAAATAATTTGGGAAACCCCTCCGCACTATAATTCTTTCATCATCAGCCAAAAGTGAGTCTTTAAAATGTGCTATTGTTTTTCGGACGAAGTATTTCATCAAACTTGCAAGGAGAAAAATATCGGGTGGCTATGACAAAAGGAATAAAGGCTGAACGTTTCTAAAGAAACTGTGGTGCTGTGTCGGTGAGGGTAACAAGGTAATGTGGTTATATCAACTACGTTGAAATTGTAAATTGGCCACCGTAACGAGTAAAAAAGCTGACGTTTCGAGCGTTAGCCCTTTGTCAGAGCGAATGACAAAAATGGGAGAGGTCAGCTAAATGTCGTAATGGAGTGTAGTGAAACACAAAGCCCAAGATGAGGAGGAGTGGCGAGGGAATGTGGGTGCTCTATGCGAGAGATATCCGAAGAAAGAGATACATCAACGTAAATAACAACGTGGAGATTAATGTAACTTATTTATTTTGCAATGCGTGTTTTTGTGAAACGTTTATTCCTTCTTGTCTTAAAAAGGGTGAAGGGAAAACCCCAGCCAATGAAGACAGCAACAACATGCTAACTCCTACCAACGAAAGCGAAGAGGTACACCATATATGCAGTGAAGCTATAACTTTTATCTTAATTGAAGTGCTCTCTATTATGTCTCGTTGAAGACCCTTTAACAAAATGGCGTCCGAGAAAGACAGTCATCTTTACAGTTGAGGGATATTCTCTATCTCCACCTATGCAAGCGTTCGTGTTTTTTTCGACGCTAACGGGAAGCGCATCGACATTGACGAACCCTAAGACCATTGTTTGCTTAGGGATCATTTTCTTAATGTCAGTCGCTATTTTGTAGAGGGCTCTACTTTATATTAGAAGTCATCGTCGAAAATGGATGACCTTAATGAGCTGTTCAGCTTTATTATGGTGCTTACCACTGCCGTCTTTGCCAACAAAAGACAATAGGGGAATCCTTGTTTACAATATTTGCCTCATTAGCATAAGCAATTCAGTTTCTGATGGAGCTTAAAATAAATCAGTTGTGAATATCGAAAGGTCAAAGTACGATTAACTCGGCCAATTAATACGAGCCTGATGCATTGAATACTTTTTGTGCAACACGGGTTTAAAAACTCAAAATTTTACATAGAATGTATGAGCTCATTAGCGCTTTTGCCACCCAGAAATTTTGCAGGTTTTGATGGACTATTTCTCCTTGAATATTACACCCAAAGAGTTAACAATTTCACCATGTACTAAGGTTTTCTAGCTCTTTAGCTGCCTGAAGTCAATTTGTATCTAACATGCTTCCTTCTTTACGCAAAGCCGTATGCAAATGAGCAAACATTTAAACAATGACGTCAACATGAAACCGCCTATTGTATATGCGTAAAAAAATCGAACGCGAGGCGCTGAAGTCACGTATATTCGGCGCCCTATACAACGACACATGTGAACGGTTATTGCGACTGAAATTGATATGAGATTCTTTTTGTGCACTCTGCCAACGGTGGAAAATAAGATAAGATAGTAAATAATTTTATTCAAGTGTTCTGAATACTTTAACATGACTGCTAATTGCATTTGGGGACACTAAAATACTAATTACTTACTCACATTAGAGGTAAAATGATATAAAGGTTGAGTGAAAATACAGACTGAGGGATAGACAAAATTAAAATTGCAAATATTACATTGTAAAGCTGCGATGTGCATAAAAGGCAGTCCGCTCCACATACTTCACTCACAAGTCTCTCCAGATCTAATTGTCCCACTCTAGTTTAAAATGTCCTAATACTGCTCCTAGTTCACACTTAGAATAACCTATTACAATGTACGTATGTGTTACTTACCAGCCAAGGTCGGTCCGTATTGGAAAAACTGTGCCTGAGGTCTACGGCCTCGGGCGGTACTCAAGACAGAGGGCAAAGTTTTTCCCAACACAGACCGACCTAGGCCGGTGAATAACATCTTCATTTTTGTTTTAGAACTCAACGAAATGCTTTCTAAAATAACCCATTGTTTTAGGGCTGTAGCTACGGCAAGATCCTCCATAAACTGATTTATTTTTGGGCGAGCAGATGGTAGAGAAAACAGAGATAATGCATATTAAAGAGAGAGAGGCTCCACCGAAACATTTTTAGTTGCGTAATGATAAGCTTCCAAGCAGACTTTGAAACATTTTTTTTATGAGTATCAGTCACCATCTGACCCCTTTCAATTAGAAATCGGATCGGTTCGGATACCGGTCCGACTTATCCGATTGATATGGATTTGCCAGCCAAGCGAGACTGAACAACCATCGTGGAGAAAAAACATTTTTACGGTTTATGCAGAACTTTGTCGCAACCATTGTCCAAATAGGTTTGTTTCTTTAATCGTCATTTTCCTTGATTTAAGGAGCCAGAAAAGTCTCGTCCTAAAGACTTGAAAATTGGTCCACAAAAAGAAAAGGATGAGGGATGTGAATTGACAGACGAAACTCGGGAGGATGATATGGACCGTACTCAACTCGACAGCTCACCTGAACCACGCAGTGAGGTAAGGCATTTGGCAGAAACAGTGTTGCTCGGCTAATATAAAGAAAATAGGATTTCTCATCGTAACTTTTATTTTTTTGGGGCTTTAATGAAGGTTCTTGTTCCAAGGATCAGTACTTATTACAGTTATTTTCCTTTAAATAAGACACTTCCTCAAACCATGTCTTATTTCATTGTTATGTTAGTACGAGGTATGTTAAGTGGTTTCTTTTTTATGTAACGTTGGTTTTGAACAGAAAATCACGACAAAGCTTGCGACCAAACTGCTTTTATTAGCTGGTTTTCAGTTTGGATTGTGTGGTTTTCGTGAAACATCAACCTGTTTCTTTTTTTAATAGGCCGAAGAGAAAAGCCGTGCCCATAAAGACAAAGACATTCCTTCTCCTGGTTTTAATAATGAAGAGGTGTGCAACTTATGACGAATTGTTATTACATATTTAACTGTCCTGTACATCAAAAGTTTTAATCATGGTCATAGAATATAAAGCTCTACGCTTTGTTATGTTGCATTTTAACCCATGTCAAGTTCCTTTGGAGTCATTTTTTTTACGATAAACATGCTTACGGGTGAAATGTTACTCCCTTTTCCTAGGAGTGTGAGGACGATGAAGGGGATTGCAATCAACAGGGCGGATCTATTGTATTTAATGAGGTAAACATTCTTATCAGTGTTAGCGACATCCTTCAGTTTTCCTGGTACGTGTGTTCCTTGTTTAAATGATATGATCATGCTGTCTGTCTGTTTTCTCTACACAATGAGCTGTGATTCGGGGCTGGGTAGGTTCATTACGAAAAGAACCAGGTCCGACATTGCACAAGATTTATTTTCGTTGTTTTTACTAAGTACTTTGAATATTTTTGTACTACGTCTTTGTTCCATTTTGTCAGAAGGGTTTAGAATTCTGATATCTACGTTTGCTTCAGCTCTAAAAAAATAAAAAAAAAAAAAGAAGAAAACTAAGCAAGAAATTTTCATCTGCAGTATTTCATTTTGGACGCAATTTTTAAGACGTGATCCGGCTTTACTCCTGAAACGTGAGACATTTAAGTTGGTAGTAAGCAGGAGGATTTGTTTGTTTGTTTGTTTTTTCTCAATCTGGTTGTATGAGTTTGTGAAAAGGTAAGATCTGATATTTTTTTTACTCTCACAGGGCGTTAACAACGAATCATGGCATATCCGTGTCTTCAGCGGGTTATGGAAAGCTTTGGTTACCATTTTGTCTCTGTTAACAAAAGGGGCAGAGAAAAACAACAACGCCCAGATTAAACGCCCTCCTTATGATACGATAGTCTCCAATTCAAGCGATGGCCCGGTCGCCAACGCTTCTGATGTTTCTCCTGAAGGTATGTATGTGTATATCCAGAAGCTCGAAAGAAGGGTAGCTGACCTGGAGAGAATGCAATTTCATTCAAAAGAAACGTGTAACTGTGCAGAGAAAATGATCCAAGAAATAGTCCAACGCGACTCACAACTGAATGAAATAAATACCCTCACAGAGAAGATGGAAAAGAAGATCGCCCAGTGTGATTTGCATTTGATGGAATGCGATAATCATGAAAAGAATATGGAGAGGGTGATAGCTCAAATCGATTCACAACTGAAAGCATCGAAAAATCGCGAAGAGCAAATTGATAAGAAGATGGCCCAGCACGGCATGCTCATGAAGGAAATGAAAAACCATGGAGAGATTACAGAGAGGAAAATGGCCCAACATGATACACAATTGATAGAAATGGAAAATAGTACAAGGGAGAAGGAGACTAAAATGACCCAAATTTCCTCGAAATTGCGAGAGGTAGAAGTTTGTGGGGAGATGACGAAGAAGAAAATGGCCCTACAAGATTTTCAGTCCCAAGAAATGAGTAAACGGGTAGAGAAGATTGAGAGAAAAGTTGCCCAGCACGACTCGCAATTGCAAGAGATGGATAATTGTGGAGAGATGATGAAGAAGAAAATGGCCCGGCCAGATTTGCATTTCAAAGAAATGGGTAAACGGGTAGAGAAGATTGAAAGAGAAGTTGCCCAGCTCGTCTCGCAATTGCGAGATGTGGATAATCGTGGAGAAACGATGAAGAAAAAAATGGCCCAACAAGATATGCCGTCCAAAGAAATGGGTATTCAGGTAGAGAATATTGAGCGGAAAATTGCCCTGCACGACTTGCAACTGCAAGATATGAATAATCTTGGAGAGATGTTGAAGAAGAGAGTGGCTGAAGACGAATTCCAGTTGGAAAAAATTATTCACCGTACAGAGAAGCTGAAGAAGGAAATGGCCCACTACGATTCGCAGTTGCAAGAGATGGGTGACCATTGTGAGTCGATGCAGGAGAAAGTGGCCCAACACGATTCACATTTTGAAGAAGTGAGAAATCGGGCTGATAGGATGAAGACAGTGTTGGCCCAACATGATGCACAATTGAAAGAAATCGATCACCATAAAGAGAGGATGGAAAAGGGAATTCGAGAAGTAGGCGAAGAAATGAAGAACCATTATGTCCTTATCTGCATGCAAGACGAGAAGACCGTCCATGTTCAGAGGCACTTCGACAGAGTGTTACAACAGCACATGAACAACTGCCGCAATGCTGAAACCCAGATACGAGATAGCTTAAATGATCTGATTGTGCGAATTGACACCTTATTCGCAATGTCTACTCCAAGTATACCGGCTGGACTGTAATGTTTTAGTCATCTCCTGGTGCAGTTGCTTTTATCATCATGTAGGCTGATGAACAAAACTGAATTGATTACTTTTTTTATCATTTTTACTTTTTGCATGGCACAAACAGTGTTATCCCTTTTTCTAGCATTATAGGAATTATTTGTTTTAGCTAAAACCTCATAGTATACTTGTAAAGGAACATATGATATAAGTCAACACGTTCCATGCAAATTGGTTAACAATGACGGTTCAACCGACAGTTTAATGCTAATAAATAGTTAATTGGCCAAGGGGTTTTCAGGAGAGTTCCGGTGAAAGCCAGCGGACTACAGATGTGGCCAGAAAACGACTGAAAATACCCTAAGCAATAAACCAGGGCTTACTTACCATAATTACCGAAACACTTGAGAAATATATTATTGTAATTCCCAAAGGAGTTGTCTTCTGGCGTTTTTTTTATTCTAAAAGCTACATAACAATATAGATATTATTAGTAACATTGTTATGAGATTCCAATGATTGCTGCTGAGCAGGAGACAATTGCGCTAATTAGTGTGTGAACAGGAGACAATCGCGTTAATCAGTAGGTTCATGGCGTTCATTAGGGAATTTAAGCAAACCACGACAGCTACGGCAACGAGAACGTGGAAAAACAATAGATCTAATTGGCAGAACAATAGCCCAGCACGTGCGTTCTAAAACTTTGTACATTTCTTAGCCGTCCTTTGCAAAAGAACAACGTGAAATCACCAAAATTTGCGTCGTCTGTGAAGCGAAACCGCGGCGGCAAATTATTTTACTTTACTTTTGGAACTCAACGCTTCTTTTATGCGATATGTTGAGTTTGAGGTCTGGCGCCCTATGAGACGGTAAACACATGCAGCCATTTTCGAAATTCTAACTAAAAGTATAAACTCATTTTTTAAACGACGTCTTTCGTGGCGTTGCCGTCCTGACTGCTTAAAGTCCCATTAGAATTCTTTACACTACGTGATCCTTTTGTGCTCTTTGCGATCGACCATTTTCGTATATATTAGTTATAGTTTAGTATTCTGTTCGTATTAAGTTTTCTTCATTCCTCGGAGAGTGTGGTTCGCCTACGGTTTGGTCTTGTAATCGAGTGAAATAGAATAAAATGTTTTTCTGGTGAACAGCTGCCTTTAGTGTTTTGAAATTGTAGACTAAAACTAGATAAGGTAGTGTTTTAATCAGTGTTTGTAGATATGGCGCCTCTAAAAAGCGAGAGTGTTACAAATTTGTTAATTAGGTAGTGGAAATATGCATATGTTTCAGTCTCTTTTTGCTTGCAAAGTAGAATTCGTTAGCACAGTTTTGAGCTATTTGGATGAGCAAACCTGGTTAACTAGGTTGATTACTTGAAGTTGTAACTGAGTATGTCAAGTCGTGAAAGGAAACAACTTCTCAAAGAGAAGTCGCATTTGTAAAATATTCAAATTTTAACAATCTGTTGTTCTCGTAGTTCGCGGTTCGCTCAATCATTCGAGACAGAATAAAGGCTCGTTTCCGAAAAAAAAACATTTATTAATAACAACAACATTACCACGCCATCTTGAAGGCGTGCTTAGCTAACCACAATACATTGCGAACATAGTCGTGACGCGATGTCACGACATGTATAATGACATCCGTGGCACGCAATGAATAGTATACTAAATGTTGAATCTGTTTTAACGTAGATGTCTTGTGGAACAATTGTATCATTAAATGAAAGACTTTGATACACCAGCTGCTTTTTTTCTACGAATATGATCCAATCGAAAATTCTAGTTGCATTTTCCAGATGTGATTATGTGCGCTTGTGTGATTAGAGTTCAGGACCTTAAACGCTTTCGTCAAATAAAAAAAGAATACATGTTTTTAAAACGGAAAAAGACAAAAACTGCTCATTGACCTCTTCGCGCAGTGTTTTCTCCAGATCACATTTTTTCACCAATCATTTTTTCTGTGTCATTTAACGATAACAGAGGCTTTTATTTTGAGGCAAAACTCTACTTTTGAATTTGCTTGTTCTCGTTTATGAAATGAGTTAACTTATAGATTATATTTACTTATCCAAGGGGCGAATTATTTGAAGCCAGTAAATGAAATCTATTTATTAATTTTTCTGATGGAGACCATTCGTGCGTTTCATTTGTTGATAAGATTATGTTACCACACCTCTGAATATATTGGCCTCATTTTACATTTAACATTTACTCATGGTAGAATATCATTTTGTTAATAATGTTAATGTAATACTTAGATGGGTTCTCCCCCAGTTAAGAGCTACAACCCCGGACAAAACTGTTGAGACATTTCAATGCAATTTTTAATTTCCCGCCATGCAACAATCGTTTCCAAAAGGAACAAACTTGCCCCCCTCCCCACCCCCGGTACAATGTTGTTGGGGCTTAACAGCTCAAGCATGCATTTCTTGTGTTACCGCAAACAAAATTGCAATAGGGGAGGGGGAAACAATCTTTGAATTTGCGACGGTAAGCATTTTTGTCAGGGTGAGTGCAAAAAATAGGTATTTTTGTATTGTGTCTTAACAGGTTTTCTCCGAGGGTGTCTGGAGGTGTTTTTCTACATTCTTTAACTTTCATGTCGATTACTACGAGTCATTGTCGTTTTTTTAGGTGAAATGCATGAAACGTATTGTTATAGGATACTAATCATCTGTGTGGAATGATTAAAAAAAATATGGGCTGAAAAATGAAGTTGTCTCTTACATTACACGAGGTGTGTAATGCGTTTTTCGCTGTCACGTTACCATTGGTGCATTTTAAAACAACTTGTTCGTCCCTAAACGCTTTACTTGCTAGAGAAACGACATTTTCTGGTAATCGCCGATGTAAATGGAACTTTTACGATCTTACGATGGCGACGAAACATCTTCAGAAGACTGGATCATTTCAGGAAGTGTTAGGTGAGAAAGTAGTCAGAAGCGTTTATTTGATAACGTACAGTCAGGCTAATTTGGACCTATTTCCCTCGCGAGAAGAATTTGCTTTCGCGGTAGTAAAGTCATTTGGAAAATGCAACGCGAAAATTTTACAGTGGTGTTGTAGCTGTGAAAGCTACAAAAAATCCGGAAAACACTACTATCTATCTATGAATAATAATAAAGTCTTTATTAAGCACTCTAAACAACAAACGTGGTTAGTTACAATGATATGAACTCAGCAAGTATAAAACTAATTAACTAAATTACTAACTGACTGACTAATAAGAGAACTAACATCTATTAACAAAAGTCCTCTTGAAACGCTCAGTTCTGACAAGCGGGAGAATATAATTATAGCGCCTCTTACGTAGCGTAACTATTGGACGCTCTCGTGGCAAAAGGTCATCTAAAGCTGTTGTAAAATCGCTGTCGGTGATCTTGGCCCACAACTTCTTATCTTTTAGAGTAATAATATTTTCAATCGAAAATGGCTCTTTACAGCAACCAAGCTTAAAAGCTCTCTTGAACAGCCTGTCTATGCGACTCAGATACTTATGATAATACGCGCAGCCCCATACTTCTACAGCATATGTAAATTTAGGTAGAATAAGACTGATAAAAAGGAGATGAAGGTGATCCAGCGGCAGTCCATAGAATTTACAAACACGTAAGATGTACAGACGACTACTGGCTTTCGATATAATATTATCAAAATGTAAATCCCAGTTACACGGATCAGATTGAAAAGTTACACCCAACAACTTCAGACATGGTTTACGCTCTGTAGAAACTGGTAGAGGAGCAGGTAAAGCCTTAGTGGATTTGCCATTAAGAAGAATCTCCAACGTTTTCTTGAAGTTTAGTTGCATACGGTTAGCAGATGTCCATGCGACGATAGGTCGGACCTCCTCAGCTGCTGAATTGCCGTTGTTAGCCCCCGGCTTTACTGGAATACTTAATGTTAAATCATGAGCATATTTCACAAGCAAATTCTGATTTGGTAGAATGGCCTTAATATCGTTGACCATAACAGAAAATAGTATAGGGCCTAAAACTGTCCCCCGAGGGACACCCCTATTGATATTTAAATAATCCGTAACAATGGCATCAACAACAACTCTTTGTTTTCTGTTCTCTAAAAAACTAATAATCCAATTGGTCACGTATGGATTTATGTCAAGTGTTTTCAACTTAGAGCAGAGGATATCATGAGGGACCGAATCAATAGCTTTGCTGAAATCAAAAGAGAAAATTCTAACACAATCAAAACCCGACTCAAGCCATGAAGCAAGATGGCAATCAACGCTGGCTGTCGTCAAAGGAGTTTTTACGCAATGAGTACGGGATAAACGTGGACTACTTAAGTAAACACTACTACTGTGCTTGAACATACTTCACGAAAGAGGATGAGAACTTTATTGAGAGTGCTGGCCACCCGGACCTTAAGAATGCCGGTGAACCTAAAACAAGTGCCGCAAGTCGTGTTAAGCGGAATAACAAACGCAAAAGGAATGCTGCAAACAAAAATCATGGCATGCAATGAGGATGACCAGGACAGCCGGACGACGACGAAGATACTTACTCGCGTACGTCTAGAAGGAGTACGAGCACCAGAAAGAGAAAGCGTCTCACGACATTCGAGGTGACAGAAATCATAGTTGAGAAAAACGTGAAATCGCTTGTAGAGCTGCAAGCTTTGGCTCACCAACAGAAAAAAAGAGGGAAAAACAAATCTTGTTGAATTCTTAATAAATTGCACGCCAAGGGCAGTCGCAGATATATTGAATACTGCATGGGAAATCCAGAATGCTGCGGAGAAACTGGTACGATCCAAGAAAACTCGCCTAGAGTTATTGCAAAAAGCAACAGAAAAAGAATACATGGAGGGATGTGATGGGCTGTGGAAGATTTGTGCCCAAGAAATCCTAGCCAATAATCAGGTCCCACTACAAGTATTTCGCGACGCAGTGTGTGATCTGCTGATAATGGGGAGGGTAAATACCGGAACATTATGATCACTGGAAATGCGAACTGTGGTAAAACTTTCTTACTTACCGGGTAATCCATTGACTTTGATTTTTAACACTTTTTGTAATCCTGCTTCCGGGAGCTTTGCTTGGGTTGGGGTTCAAAATGCCGAATGTATTTTCTTGAACGATTTTCGTTGGTCGCCACAAGTTATACCGTGGCATGATCTGTTACTTATGCTAGAAGGTCACATTGTGCATTTACCGGCGCCGAAAACTCACTTCGCAAAGGATATTTCACTAACTAGTGACACCCCGATATTTTGTACGGGAAAACATAGGCTTATGTACATCAAAAATGGAATCGTGGATGAACGTGAATGCGGTATGATGGACGTTAGGTGGAAAATATTTCATTTCATGTATCAGATCCCGCGGGAACAACAATGAATGAATTCTCGTCATGTGCTAGGTGTTTTGCAGAGCTTATTTTGCCCTCAGAAACATAGTGGCTTGGTCGTAGACGGTTAACTTAATAAAGGGAACCTAACAGAGAGTTCAAACCACGGTTAACAACGGTTTATAACGGTTAAACAACTGTACGGAATAAAAAAAATAGACTGTTTTTCTTTATGAAATGCTGTTAACCGTTGTTAATCGTTCAAATGACTATGTTCCAGTTTGTTAATCGTTTAATCTTTGCATTGAACCATTTTCATAGTCTTTTGCGGATTTGCTAGCCGAGTTTTAAAATTCAGCTGAGCAGGCGTTCTTGTAACGGAAAAATTCGCACCGTCATGGCAACCAGGTACTATACAGTCTTTATTTACAATTAAGTTGTCACTCGGGTGACGTGGTCTCCTTACTAAAGCCATGGTTTTATCTCCCAATTTAGTGTTTCTACTAATTGGCCAAGTGTATGGCTAGTATTTTGTTGCCTGTCCCTTAGAAAGTATAACTAGAGAAATCCGATTATCCATCGATTCTATGATTTTGTCAACTACATCAACTGGCATGTTCTTAATTGTTCTAATGACTCGCTCACTGAATTCTTCATAAATTTCGCGTGTAATATTAAACTCAAGAGCTTGCTTATCCAGCTCTACTTAACTGCGTGAAAAAATTTTTCGATACAATCAATGTCGCCGCCCCTTGGGGGAAGTTTTAACTGCTTTGCTTTTTATCACGTAGCGCGCGGCGTGCTAGCGCGCTATTTTGAACAGGACAGTTGTCCTGCACAAACAATCGTGACCCATTTTTGTTCGCTATTGTAAACATGTTCTCGAAATGATCCTGTACAAATTTGGCAAAGTACGCGCCGTCTAGTTTATCATACTGATGACACACAATAGCACCTTTGCCGTAATTAATAGCCACAATCACTTTCACAACTTTTCCACCGCTTCCCACCTTGCCCTCCTTTGAAGTGCAGCCGCGCATGAGTCCCTCGCACCTCTTGCGCCAAATACGGCCGTGAGGCGCACTGGCTTCATCTGCTGGGTTCCTTTTATACCAAAAACTAACGAAGTCTAAATAAAAAGCTACATTGTCTTTCCACACATCCTTTGAGTAGTCTTCTCTGATATTTTTGGCGAATAATAAGCGTTCTTTTAAGTCCTTTTTCTGAAAGAAGGCCCTTTTTCCTTGCTTGGAGGAAATAGTAACCTTTCCTTTGAAGGAATCGCCTGATTGTTCTGTTGCTTACATGTTTTGGGCTTATCCCAGCTCTCGCCATTAGCCTAATGGATGTAAAATTACCCTCTTCGTGTCTCAAACTGGACAATGTTCGTAGAATGTGGCGTTCCTCTCGCAAGCTCAGTTTACGTGGCCTTCCTCCAAAATCTGTGTTCCACTCCTTTCTATGATCGCGGTCGATTGTCTTGTCCTTTTTTATCCTGTAGGCCGTGGCTCGTGAAACACGGTATTGTCGAGCTATATCCTTGATCGATAATTTCTTTCCTTGTGTTAAACACTCAATATAAGCCCTTTTGGATGGTTTGATTTCACCATTGAAAACCGTGAGTACTTTCTTTCGTAAGTAAAAGGCCGTTAATAAAGCAGCTTCTTTTGGACGTCACAATTGACGCGTTGTAATTGCTTAATTGGCGTTTCCGTTCATTTGTCAGAAAACTCGTAGAAAAAGAAGTAACTTGGCCAAAAATCACTATCTTGTGAACTTCATTGCGAAGATACAGCAATTTGAACAATTAGCCATCTCAGACAACCCCGGACAAAACTGTTGAGACATTTCAATGCAATTTTTAATTTCCCGCCATGCAACAATCGTTTCCAAAAGGAACAAACTTGGCCCCCTCCCCACCTCTGGTACAATGTTGTTGGGGCTTAACGGTTCAAGCATGCATTTCTTGTGTTACCGCAAACATCATCGCAATAGACTGTCCACAGTAAAGTAGGTAAAGCTAGCTGCACTGTTTACAGTAGGTACAATGATCGACACTGTCTACAGTAGGTATAGCTATCTACACTGTCTGCAGTAGGTACTACTATTTACACTGTCTACAGTAGGTACAACTGTCTACACTGTCTATAGTAGGTATAACTATTTACACTGTCTACAGCAGGTACAACTGTCTACACTGTTTAAAGGAGGTGCATCTACCCACACTGTCTACAGGACGTACATGTATCCACACTGTCTACAGTAGGTACAACTATCTACACTGTCTACAGTAGGTACAGCTGTCTACACTGTCTACAGTAGGTACAGCTATCCACACTGTCTACAGTAGGTACAGCTATCTACACTGTCTACAGTAGGTACAGCTGCCCACACTGTGTACAGTAGGTACAGCTGCCCACACTGTCTACAGTAGGTACAACTATCTACACTGTCTACAGTAGGTACAGCTATCTACACTGTCTACAGTAGGTACAGCTATCTACACTGTCTACAGTGGATACAGCTGTCCACACTGTCTACAGTGGATACAGCTATCCACACTGTCTACAGTGGATACAGCTATCCACACTGTCTAGAGTGGATACAGCTATCCACACTGTCTACAGTGGGTACAGCTATCCACACTGTCTACAGTGGGTAGAGCTATCCACACTAACTACAGCTATCTACACTGTCTACAGTAGGTACAGCTATCCACACTGTCTACAGTGGGTACAGCTATCCACACTGTCTCCAGTGGGTACAGCTATCCACACTGTCTCCAGTGGGTACAGCTATCTACACTGTCTACAGTGGGTACAGCTATCCACACTGTCTACAGTAGGTACAGCTATCCACACTGTCTACAGTAGGTACAGCTATCTACACTGTCTACAGTAGGTACAGCTACCTACACTGTCTACAGTAGGTACAGCTATCCACACTGTCTACAGTAGGTACAGCTATCCACACTGTCTCCAGTGGGTACAGCTATCCACATTGTCTACAGTGGGTACAGCTATCCACACTGTCTACAGTAGGTACAGCTATCCACACTGTCTACAGTAGGTACAGCTATCCACACTGTCTACAGTAGGTACAGCTATCTACACTGTCTACATTAGGTACAGCTATCTACACTGTCTACAGTAGGTACAGCTATCTACACTGTCTACATTAGGTACAGCTATCTACACTGTCTACAGTGGGTACAGCTATCTACACTGTCTACAGTGGATTCAGCTGTTCTACAGTAGGTACAGCTATCCACGCTGTCTACAGTAGGTACAGCTATCCACACTGTCCACAGTAGGTACAGCTATGCACACTGTCTACAGTGAGCCCTGAAATTGCATAAATTTTACTTTATGAAAGCATGTAGGTCAATAAATGTATTTGTTTTTGGTATTTATTTGATATTTCAATATGCAATTCTTTTATTCTGTATAATCATCATTGGCTAGAACATGGGCAAGGTAAAGTAAAACAGGTAAATTTAAAAATGAATCTTGCTAAGCAATTGATCAGGGGTTTTCCTCAACAGTTTCCGTGCTCATCCCACTAAATGGTGTAAGATTGAAAATTTGTCAGTGGAGCTAGGGAACATAGGATCTCATTTAATGTTAAAATTGAGGGTAGAAAGAAGGTCTGCCTTCACTGCAGTTATTTGGGTACCAAAACAGTGCCGGGTTGATCGGCAGAGACCTCATTTCAGTGCTTACCAAAAATTAATACATGTAGCATAGCCCTTTATAAGACTTGCTTTCACCATTTCTATAAAAGTTGAATCATGCTTGAACTTTTCCTCATACCCTGAGTCATCTTCCAGAGGAAAAGTGTGTGATAAAAAGAGAAAACAGACAAACACAGAGAGGATAAGGATAAGTAGGTAATTATTTGGTTCTTGTTTTGGGCTTTTTTATCTTCAATTGGCTGTTTGACTGATTCTGATTCTGCCACCATCATTCCATAGTTTTCATGTTTATTGTGGCAATGTACTTAATTTTCGCATCACAGTGAGTTTAGAACTTGTTTCTGTTCTGGCTACTCAATTGGTTTGGTGTTCATTGACAAATTACTGTATTTATCCGTGTATAAGTTGACCTTTTATTACCAAAAAAATCAGCCCATAAAATCACCCTTGACTTATACACGGATCATATACAAAGACCTGACCCAAGTAATCCAAGACATTAGGGAACTTAAGCAGTCACGACGGCAATGCCACGGAGGAAAAATGAGTTTCTACTTTTAATTAGAATTTCGAAAACGGCTGCATGTGTTTACCGTCTCATAGGGCGCCAGACCTCAAACTCAACATAAGGCATAAAAGTAGCATTGAGTTCCAAATGTAAATTAAAACAATTTGCCGCCACGGCTTTGGTTCGCAGACGACACAAATTTTGGTGATTTCACGCTGTTGTTTCGCGAACGACGGCTAAGAAATGTACAAAGTTTTAAAACGTACGTGCTGGGCTATTGTTCTGCCAACTAGATCTATTGTTTTTCCACGGTCTCGTTGCCATCGCCATCGTGGTTTGCTTAAGTTCCCTATTAGCATAACAATTGCCTGAAGTATTTACAAAGTTTATTTGTCACGCTTTTTAACTTGATAACTCTTGACAACCGATCACTTTGTCTGTTTCAGTATGTGTTGGTGCGCCCCACTGTGTTTACCTTGCTGTTTGCAATTTATTTATTTAGTATGCCTATTTTTTTTCCCTTCTCTAGTTTTTGACAGCTTTCAGATGTTACATCCTGAAAGAAACTTGTAATGAACAGTTTTTGATGACCAATTATAACGATTTTTTTTAAATCTGAGTAAACTATCATCCATTCTCAGCATCTTGTATTGGCAACACATTGAAAAATCTTATTTTCCACTCATCACATGGTGAAGAGATATTTTTAATTTTTTACTTTCTCCATGATTTAAAGAAGGCCTTGCCGCACTTTTCTCAAATCTTTTGGCTTATTCTCGACAATTATTTCCCTTTCCATTAAAGACAACCTCAATACCCAATCTTACTATGTGTAGATCGCTACGTATTATTTTTGTCTATTCTTTCTTGTGCAGTAGTGTTAATTGTTGTAAAGTTTTGCACGCACTTTCTTTGTGTCACTACGTTATGTAGCATGTATTTAAACTGTATTGTTTATCGTTGGTGCAGTTTTTTCAGTGCAGTTTGTCAAGTGTAGTTTGTATATTCATTCTTTTCGCTTCACGCAGCTTGTTCGCAACTAGGCAGGGTTCACAACATCGCAACAAATGTAAGTTTGTATTATGTAGTTTTCGTCGTCGTTTTCTTTATAGCTTTCCTTGGGTATTTAGTGTAGTTTATATTATGATAGGTTTTCATTTCCTGTTTTATTTGCAGTTTTAACCGTGTTGTTTCGTGTCCTGTCGTGTCGTTTCGCCGCGTTAAAATTGTGCTCGTTAGTGTTCGCCGCCCGTGGCAGTAATACTATGTTTATTTTTTTCAATGCTCTTGAAACAATCCTAGGTTGGGAAATTCCTGGGGACAATTGAAATATCAAGGGAGGTGTCCAGTTACAATGGGTTAAGAAACTTCGCTAAGTGACACAACATGGACAAGCAAACACACATACACCATAAACACCAGAAAATGTCAGTGGATTGAAATTGATAACACCCATCCACAGTGTTACTACAATCATCTTCGTTAAGGACCACAAGTCACCTCAAACAATGCATGTCAAGTGATAAATGATTTGTAGTGTTTAGGTCTGAAGTTAACATTTACAGAAATAAGCCACCATCTTTTCAATTCCCGTCCCCGTCACCTGCATTTCCTCAATAATCCTGGATGGCATGCAAAAGCCATCAAAGTCCCCTTTCACCTGTCAAGTAATGGAAATATTACCTGCAAATACCCTGCCATGTCCTGGCCCTGGTAGTGTGGGGCAGTTACATTGACTAGTGCGGTAGGGATGCCTACCTGAAAAGATAATCCACACATGACCTGCAGTAGAAGTGCCCACAGTTTGCCCTCAATGCATCTCTTACCACTGTGTCACAGTATTCACAGATAAGTTCTTGAAATATCATTTTGTCTAACTCTAGTACAGGGTAACCTGGCATTCTTACTGCTGTTCAGTCTTTAATACAGAAAGTAGGTCCATTGAGATTGTAACAACTAAGGATGGGGTCAAAGTCCTCTCGAAAATGCGAAGGCCCCACTGGTGCGTACCCTGTAAAACAGGAGCAAGGAGTAACATGAGTAAACAGGAATACCAAAAATGAACAAAAAGCATCGGGTAAATATCAGAAATAATTTCCCTTGAAAACCTAATGAGCTCTTTAACTACAATTACTCCTGAATAATCAGTTATGTCAAAGAAAAGACACATGAACTTAATACGAACGCATGAAGATGATCTTCCAAAGAAATAACGACTGAAAGTTGTTACTTCCATATCATGTGCCTGAATTACACCACCAGCGAGCTAAAAGTATAGTTTCTTGTGAAGCAACTACGTCCATAGTTTTGAACCATGGAGAAAATACAGAACTCTTGATCATGAGGTAAGCAACTTACCGCTTTATGTGATTCCCATTATGCAGGTCTCGAAGAAAATTGATGGTATACGGTATGAACAGGAAATAATTAAATTATGAGCCCTAAGATCGGCTTTTGGAAAGAAATAAAGGATCCAGGAGGTAGAGATTCAGTAAAACTGCCTTATTATTTAAAATAAAAACTTATCTCGGTCAGGTCTTGAGGTCATGTAAGCAACACAGAACTATGCACTCCAAATATGGAACGACAAGCCATATATGTAACGGTATAGCTCACCACTAAATTTTCTCCGATTCTTATTGGTTTAAATTGATCACGTGACGCAATAGTGATTATCCGTGGAGAGACACTAGACACTTTGTAACATATATCATGTAGACTATATTATTCTGTCACTTAATAGAGCTGTTATCAAAGGCATATCATTGTGTAACCTAGTATAGACGGTACATCCATTTCCACTGTCTACAGTAGGTACAGCTATCCACACTGTCTACAGTAGGTACAACTATCTACACTGTCTACAGTAGGTACAGCTATCCACACTGTCTACAGTAGGTACAGCTATCTACTCTGTCTACAGTAGGTACAGCTATCTACACTGTCTACAGTAGGTACAGCTATCTACACTGTCTACAGTAGGTACAGCTATCTACACTGTCTACAGTAGGTACAGCTATCTACACTGTCTACAGTAGGTACAGCTATCTACACTGTCTACAGTAGGTACAGCTATCCACACTGTCTACAGTAGGTACAGCTGCCCACACTGTCTACAGTAGGTACAGCTATCCACACTGTCTACAGTAGGTACAGCTATCTACACTGTCTACAGTTGGTACAGCTATGCACACTGTCTACAGTAGGTACAGCTATCCACACTGTCGACATTACGTACAGCTATCCACACTGTCTACAGTAGGTACAGCTATCCACACTGTCTACAGTAGGTACAGCTATCCACACTGTCTACAGTAGGTACAGCTATCCACACTGTCTACAGTAGGTACAGCTGCCCACACTGTCTACAGTGGATACAGCTGTCTATAGTAGGTACAGCTATATACAATGTCTACATTAGCAACAGCTATCCACACTGTCGACATTACGTATAGCTATCCGACTTGTCTACAGTAGGTACAGCTATATACAATGTCTACATTAGCAACAGCTATCCACACTGTCGACATTACGTATAGCTATCCGACTTGTCTACAGTAGGTACAGCTATCCACGCTGTCTACAGTGGGTACAGCTATCGACACTGTCTACAGTAGGTACAGCTATGCACACTGTCTACAGTAGGTACAGCTATCCACACTGTCGACATTACGTACAGCTATCCACACTGTCGACATTACGTACAGCTATCCACACTGTCTACAGTAGGTACAGCTATCCACACTGTCTACAGTAGGTACAGCTATCTACACTGTATACAGTAGGTACAGCTGCCCACACTGTCTATAGTGGGTACAGCTATCCACGCTGTCTACAGTGGGTACAGCTATCCACGCTGTCTACGGTAGGTACAGCTATCTACACTGTTTACAGTAGGTACAGCTATCTACACTGCCTACGGTAGGTACAGCTATCTACACTGTCTACAGTGAGTACAGCTATATACAATGTCTACAGAGGGTACAGCTATCTACACTATCTACAGTGGGTACAGCTATCTACACTGTCTACAGTGGGTACAGCTACCTACACTGTCTACAGCTATCTACACTGTCTACAGTAGGTACAGCTATCCACACTGTCTACAGTAGGTACAGCTATCTACACTGTCTACAGTAGGTACAGCTGCCCACACTGTCTACAGTAGGTACAGCTATCCACACTGTCTACAGTAGGTACAGCTATCTACACTGTCTACAGTGGGTACAGCTACCTACACTGTCTACAGCTATCTACACTGTCTACAGTAGGTACAGCTATCCACACTGTCTACAGTAGGTACAGCTATCCACACTGTCTACAGTAGGTACAGCTATCTACACTGTCTACAGTAGGTACAGCTATCTACACTGTCTACAGTAGGTACAGCTATCTACACTGTCTACAGTAGGTACAGCTATCTACACTGTCTACAGTAGGTACAGCTATCTACACTGTCTACAGTAGGTACAGCTATCTACACTGTCTACAGTAGGTACAGCTATCTACACTGTCTACAGTGGGTACAGCTACCTACACTGTCTACAGCTATCCACACTGTCGACATTACGTACAGCTATCCACACTGTCGACATTACGTACAGCTATCCACACTGTCTACAGTAGGTACAGCTATCCACACTGTCTACAGTAGGTACAGCTATCTACACTGTCTACAGTAGGTACAGCTGCCCACACTGTCTATAGTAGGTACAGCTATCCACACTGTCGACATTACGTACAGCTATCCACACTGTCTACAGTAGGTACAGCTATCCACACTGTTTAAAGGAGGTGCATCTACCCACACTGTCTACAGTAGGTACAGCTATCCACACTGTCTACAGTAGGTACAGCTATCCACACTGTCTACAGTAGGTACAGCTATCCACACTGTCTACAGTAGGTACAGCTATCCACACTGTCTACAGTAGGTACAGCTATCCACACTGTCTACAGTAGGTACAGCTGCCCACACTGTCTACAGTAGGTACAGCTATCCACACTGTCTACAGTAGGTACAGCTATGCACACTGTCTACAGTAGGTACAGCTATCCACACTGTCTACAGTAGGTACAGCTATCTACACTGTCTACAGTAGGTACAGCTATCTACACTGTCTACAGTAGGTACAGCTCTGCACACTGTCTACAGTAGGTACAGCTATCCACACTGTCGACATTACGTACAGCTATCCACACTGTCTACAGTAGGTACAGCTATCCACACTGTCTACAGTAGGTACAGCTATCTACACTGTCTACAGTAGGTACAGCTATCTACACTGTCTACAGTAGGTACAGCTGCCCACACTGTCTATAGTGGGTACAGCTATCCACGCTGTCTACAGTGGGTACAGCTATCCACGCTGTCTACGGTAGGTACAGCTATCTACACTGTTTACGGTAGGTACAGCTATCTACACTGCCTACGGTAGGTACAGCTATCTACACTGTCTACAGTGAGTACAGCTATATACAATGTCTACAGTGGGTACAGCTATCTACACTATCTACAGTGGGTACAGCTATCTACACTGTCTACAGTGGGTACAGCTACCTACACTGTCTACAGCTATCTACACTGTCTACAGTAGGTACAGCTATCCACACTGTCTACACTAGGTACAGCTATCCACACTGTCTACAGTAGGTACAGCTATCTACACTGTCTACAGTAGGTACAGCTATCTACACTGTCTACAGTAGGTACAGCTATCCACACTGTCTACAGTAGGTACAGCTATCCACACTGTCTACAGTAGATACAGCTATCCACACTGTCTGCAGTAGGTACAGCTATATACACTGTCTACAGTAGGTACAGCTATATACAGTGTCTACATTAGCTACAGCTATCTACACTGTCGACATTAGGTACATTTATCCACACTATCTATAGTAGGTACAACTGTCTACACTGTCTACTGTAGGTACAACTATCTACACTGTCTAGAGTGTACGTACTGTGTAACGGGGCGGACGCTGCCTTCAATCGATTCTTTCGGTCTGTGAATTTCTTAACAGCGCGGCATCGGCTCGTAAAAACTCTTTCTCCGTTCTATTACAATGATATCTTCGACGATCCATCGATCAATTTTCACTACATGCGCTCGTAACCTACACGTGTGTCGAATGAAAGGTAATGCCGACAGCTAATCGATATGTCACATAAAACAAGGAGATATAGACGGTCACGCAATCACAACAATGAATGGTAATCGTTGCATACTGTAGACATTAGAGATAGTTGTACCCACTGTAGACAGCTGTACCTACTGTAGACAGCGTAGACAGCTGTACCTACTGTAGACAGCGTAGACAGCTTTACCTACTGTAGACAGCGTAGATAGCTGTACCTACTGTAGACAGCGTAGATAGCTGTACCTACTGTAGACAGCGTGGATAGCTGTACCTACTGTAGACAGCGTGGATAGCTGTACCTACTGTAGACAGCGTGGATAGGTGTACCTACTGTAGACAGCGTGGATAGCTGTACCTACTGTAGACAGCGTGGATAGCTGTAGCTAATGTAGACAGCGTGGATAGCTGTACCTACTGTAGACAGCGTGGATAGCTGTACCTACTGTAGACAGCGTAGACAGCTGTACCTACTGTAGACAGTGTAGATAGTTGTACCTACTGTAGACAGCGTGGATAGCTGTACCTACTGTAGACAGCGTAGATAGCTGTACCTACTGTAGACAGCGTAGATAGCTGTACCTACCGTAGACAGTGTGGATAGCTGTACCTACCGTAGACAGCGTGGATAGCTGTACCTACTGTAGACAGCGTGGATAGCTGTACCTAATGTAGACAGCGTAGATAGCTGTACCTACTGTAGACAGTGTAGATAGCTGTACCTACTGTAGACATTGTAGATAGCTGTACCTACTGTAGACAACATAGATAGCTGTACCTACTGTAGACAGTGTAGATAGCTGTACCTACTGTAGACAGTGTAGATAGCTGTACCTACTGTAGACAGTGTGGATAGCTGTACCTACTGTAGACAGTGTAGATAGCTGTACCTACTGTAGACAGTGTAGATAGCTGTACCTACTGTAGACAGTGTGGATAGCTGTACCTACTGTAGACAGTGTAGATAGTTGTACCTACTGTAGACATTGTGGATAGCTGTACCTACTGTAGACAGTGTAGATAGCTGTACCTACTGTAGACAGTGTAGATAGCTGTACCTACTGTAGACAGTGTGGATAGCTGTACCTACTGTAGACAGTGTGGATAGCTGTACCTACTGTAGACAGTGTGGATAGCTGTACCTACTGTAGACAGTGTAGATAGCTGTACCTACTGTAGACAGTGTGGGCAGCTGTACCTACTGTAGACAGTGTAGATAGCTGTACCTACTGTAGACAGTGTGGATAGCTGTACCTACTGTAGACAGTGTGGATAGCTGTACGTACTGTAGACAGTGTGGATAGCTGTACCTACTGTAGACAGCGTGGATAGCTGTACCTACTGTAGACAGCGTGCATAGCTGTACCTACTGTAGACAGTGTGGATAGCTGTACCTACTGTAGATAGTGTAGATAGCTGTACCCACTGTAGACAGTGTGGATAGCTGTACCCACTGTAGACAGTGTGGATAGCTCTACCCACTGTAGACAGTGTAGATAGCTATACCTACCGTAGACAGCGTGGATAGCTGTACCCACTGTAGACAGCGTGGATAGCTGTACCCACTGTAGACAGCGCGGATAGCTGTACCCACTATAGACAGTGTGGGCAGCTGTACCTACTGTAGACAGTGTAGATAGCTGTACCAACTGTAGACAGTGTAGATAGCTGTACCTACTGTAGACAGTGTGGATAGCTGTACCTACTGTAGACAGTGTGGGCAGCTGTACCTACTGTAGACAGTGTGGATAGCTGTACCTACTGTAGACAGTGTAGATAGCTGTACCTACTGTAGACAGTGTAGATAGCTGTACCTACTGTAGACAGTGTAGATAGCTGTACCTACTGTAGACAGTGTAGATAGCTGTACCTACTGTAGACAGTGTAGATAGCTGTACCTACTGTAGACAGAGTAGATAGCTGTACCTACTGTAGACAGTGTGGATAGCTGTACCTACTGTAGACAGTGTAGATAGTTGTACCTACTGTAGACAGTGTGGATAGCTGTACCTACTGTAGACAGTGGAAATGGATGTACCGTCTATACTAGGTTACACAGTGATATGCCTTTGATAACAGCTCTATTAAGTGACAGAATAATATAGTCTACATGATATATGTTACAAAGTGTCTAGTGTCTCTCCACGGATAATCACTATTGCGTCACGTGATCAATTTAAACCAATAAGAATCGGAGAAAATTTAGTGGTGAGCTATACCGTTACATATATGGCTTGTCGTTCCATATTTGGAGTGCATAGTTCTGTGTTGCTTACATGACCTCAAGACCTGACCGAGATAAGTTTTTATTTTAAATAATAAGGTAGTTTTACTGAATCTCTACCTCCTGGATCCTTTATTTCTTTCCAAAAGCCGATCTTAGGGCTCATAATTTAATTATTTCCTGTTCATACCGTATACCATCAATTTTCTTCGAGACCTGCATAATGGGAATCACATAAAGCGGTAAGTTGCTTACCTCATGATCAAGAGTTCTGTATTTTCTCCATGGTTCAAAACTATGGACGTAGTTGCTTCACAAGAAACTATACTTTTAGCTCGCTGGTGGTGTAATTCAGGCACATGATATGGAAGTAACAACTTTCAGTCGTTATTTCTTTGGAAGATCATCTTCATGCGTTCGTATTAAGTTCATGTGTCTTTTCTTTGACATAACTGATTATTCAGGAGTAATTGTAGTTAAAGAGCTCATTAGGTTTTCAAGGGAAATTATTTCTGATATTTACCCGATGCTTTTTGTTCATTTTTGGTATTCCTGTTTACTCATGTTACTCCTTGCTCCTGTTTTACAGGGTACGCACCAGTGGGGCCTTCGCATTTTCGAGAGGACTTTGACCCCATCCTTAGTTGTTACAATCTCAATGGACCTACTTTCTGTATTAAAGACTGAACAGCAGTAAGAATGCCAGGTTACCCTGTACTAGAGTTAGACAAAATGATATTTCAAGAACTTATCTGTGAATACTGTGACACAGTGGTAAGAGATGCATTGAGGGCAAACTGTGGGCACTTCTACTGCAGGTCATGTGTGGATTATCTTTTCAGGTAGGCATCCCTACCGCACTAGTCAATGTAACTGCCCCACACTACCAGGGCCAGGACATGGCAGGGTATTTGCAGGTAATATTTCCATTACTTGACAGGTGAAAGGGGACTTTGATGGCTTTTGCATGCCATCCAGGATTATTGAGGAAATGCAGGTGACGGGGACGGGAATTGAAAAGATGGTGGCTTATTTCTGTAAATGTTAACTTCAGACCTAAACACTACAAATCATTTATCACTTGACATGCATTGTTTGAGGTGACTTGTGGTCCTTAACGAAGATGATTGTAGTAACACTGTGGATGGGTGTTATCAATTTCAATCCACTGACATTTTCTGGTGTTTATGGTGTATGTGTGTTTGCTTGTCCATGTTGTGTCACTTAGCGAAGTTTCTTAACCCATTGTAACTGGACACCTCCCTTGATATTTCAATTGTCCCCAGGAATTTCCCAACCTAGGATTGTTTCAAGAGCATTGAAAAAAATAAACATAGTATTACTGCCACGGGCGGCGAACACTAACGAGCACAATTTTAACGCGGCGAAACGACACGACAGGACACGAAACAACACGGTTAAAACTGCAAATAAAACAGGAAATGAAAACCTATCATAATATAAACTACACTAAATACCCAAGGAAAGCTACAAAGAAAACGACGACGAAAACTACATAATACAAACTTACATTTGTTGCGATGTTGTGAACCCTGCCTAGTTGCGAACAAGCTGCGTGAAGCGAAAAGAATGAATATACAAACTACACTTGACAAACTGCACTGAAAAAACTGCACCAACGATAAACAATACAGTTTAAATACATGCTACATAACGTAGTGACACAAAGAAAGTGCGTGCAAAACTTTACAACAATTAACACTACTGCACAAGAAAGAATAGACAAAAATAATACGTAGCGATCTACACATAGTAAGATTGGGTATTGAGGTTGTCTTTAATGGAAAGGGAAATAATTGTCGAGAATAAGCCAAAAGATTTGAGAAAAGTGCGGCAAGGCCTTCTTTAAATCATGGAGAAAGTAAAAAATTAAAAATATCTCTTCACCATGTGATGAGTGGAAAATAAGATTTTTCAATGTGTTGCCAATACAAGATGCTGAGAATGGATGATAGTTTACTCAGATTTAAAAAAAATCGTTATAATTGGTCATCAAAAACTGTTCATTACAAGTTTCTTTCAGGATGTAACATCTGAAAGCTGTCAAAAACTAGAGAAGGGAAAAAAAATAGGCATACTAAATAAATAAATTGCAAACAGCAAGGTAAACACAGTGGGGCGCACCAACACATACTGAAACAGACAAAGTGATCGGTTGTCAAGAGTTATCAAGTTAAAAAGCGTGACAAATAAACTTTGTAAATACTTCAGGCAATTGTTATGCTAATAGGGAACTTAAGCAAACCACGATGGCGATGGCAACGAGACCGTGGAAAAACAATAGATCTAGTTGGCAGAACAATAGCCCAGCACGTACGTTTTAAAACTTTGTACATTTCTTAGCCGTCGTTCGCGAAACAACAGCGTGAAATCACCAAAATTTGTGTCGTCTGCGAACCAAAGCCGTGGCGGCAAATTGTTTTAATTTACATTTGGAACTCAATGCTACTTTTATGCCTTATGTTGAGTTTGAGGTCTGGCGCCCTATGAGACGGTAAACACATGCAGCCGTTTTCGAAATTCTAATTAAAAGTAGAAACTCATTTTTCCTCCGTGGCATTGCCGTCGTGACTGCTTAAGTTCCCTAATGTCTTGGATTACTTGGGTCAGGTCTTTGTATATGATCCGTGTATAAGTCAAGGGTGATTTTATGGGCTGATTTTTTTGGTAATAAAAGGTCAACTTATACACGGATAAATACAGTAATTTGTCAATGAACACCAAACCAATTGAGTAGCCAGAACAGAAACAAGTTCTAAACTCACTGTGATGCGAAAATTAAGTACATTGCCACAATAAACATGAAAACTATGGAATGATGGTGGCAGAATCAGAATCAGTCAAACAGCCAATTGAAGATAAAAAAGCCCAAAACAAGAACCAAATAATTACCTACTTATCCTTATCCTCTCTGTGTTTGTCTGTTTTCTCTTTTTATCACACACTTTTCCTCTGGAAGATGACTCAGGGTATGAGGAAAAGTTCAAGCATGATTCAACTTTTATAGAAATGGTGAAAGCAAGTCTTATAAAGGGCTATGCTACATGTATTAATTTTTGGTAAGCACTGAAATGAGGTCTCTGCCGATCAACCCGGCACTGTTTTGGTACCCAAATAACTGCAGTGAAGGCAGACCTTCTTTCTACCCTCAATTTTAACATTAAATGAGATCCTATGTTCCCTAGCTCCACTGACAAATTTTCAATCTTACACCATTTAGTGGGATGAGCACGGAAACTGTTGAGGAAAACCCCTGATCAATTGCTTAGCAAGATTCATTTTTAAATTTACCTGTTTTACTTTACCTTGCCCATGTTCTAGCCAATGATGATTATACAGAATAAAAGAATTGCATATTGAAATATCAAATAAATACCAAAAACAAATACATTTATTGACCTACATGCTTTCATAAAGTAAAATTTATGCAATTTCAGGGCTCAAAATTGCACCTGTATTAGGCACATTTGCAAATAAAGATTTTGTTTTTGCGACTAAAATTTCTCCATTAGTAGTGATTTTGTGACTGTTTTACAGCCTAGCTTCTAAATAAATTATATTTAACAGCATTGCATCTTATTTGTTACTGGTTGTTATAGTTTTGTCTAAAAAATCCTGTGAAATTCAAGTTAAATGTTGCGTGACTTTGATCGTTGATTCATTGCTGAGAATTGTATTTCTGGCGCACTTTTTCAGACACTATGTTGTGCAATGCTCATGAAATTTGGGTTGGTTACTTTTGCAACCAAAATTTTCAAACTTGCGACTAAATTTTAAGGAATTACTCGCAAATTGTGATCAAGAATTTTTTTTGATTTCGAGCCCTGAATTGATCTGCAAGATCAACACCTCCTTTTGCTCTTTGTAGAGATCAACCACTACTGGCTTGGAAACCTGCTGATTATGCCCATTTACCACTAAATCTACAGCTGAAAGACTAAAATGAGAGGAAATTGTGCTAACATCATTTTTGTTATTCCACTTAGTAAAAACTACATTACCCTTTGGGTGAACTAGTTTCACAACTTATCTATAGCACAAAGAAGCAAGTCCATCAATTGGATCTTAAGTTGGCACAACACCCAGTATCATTACCTGCTAAATGTTCTAACTGAGCAGAAAAAGTTGTTTAAAAAAATGGTGGGTAAGGCCTAATCATACTAGTCACCATGTCATACTCTAAGCTGTACATTATCGGCTTCTGATTAGGCTCTTTACCTTAGTGAACATCAAAATTCAGTGCATAGCCTTTACTAGAATTGGGGACCACATTAACTTTAATACCTCATTATCTGTGTCTTTGTCTTCAGCCTCTAAACCAGATCTAAATCCAACATGTGGTTGCAATTCAAACCTTCTGTTTCCAGTTCATTGAACCCATCAAAGCTTCCTTCATCCCCTGAGCCTTCTTAAAGTACAGCGACTTTGGGATCAAATTAAATCTTGTCAGCCACCATCAAAGGAACATGTTTCAATATGAAAATTTCAGAAAACCTCACCTTGTGGCACCACCAATTAGCTGTCAAATCTGTGCAAAGGAGGTCAAGTGATTGGTTTGTTATCCTCCCAAGTCACTATGGAAACAAGAGAGAGGGGTGAGATTGAAATATGGGGGCCATTTTTTTACGGGTGTTACAAGGGAAGTTACAGGTGTCAATGGGTTACTGTGCCGAAGTTCCATGAAATAAATAAAGGTGAAGCATTTACATTAGCCTGTGTCTACCACCTTGTTTTTAGGGATTGGGAGATTTGAGTGGGGTTATTTGCTTCAATTAGATGAAAAAGCTGGCCTTGGGGTGCAGGGCATTCAACAGTTTAGCCTCAAGCAGCAGTCTAGTGGCCACTATGTCCTGGCCTGGGGGTGTAGGAGTTAACATTGACTGGTGCATGACACTTCATATGCACCCGTACATGACTGTATTTGGTCTAAATATGAGCAACATGTGCTGTATTGATACTGAATGTGGATTATGATTGCACAGACAAACATTTTGTGGATTGTTGGACAGTATATCAATGCAATATCCTATGCTTTGCTTGCTGAAGAACAAATTCAACTTTGAAAATTTCTAACGTTTGCAAAAAAATACTGAACAGTCTATTTTCACACCTCATAAGCTTTTTCAAAATGTATAATTTAAATTGGAGCAATAATTACCAGAAAGTCTAACTTGGGTACACTGTATTTCTCCTTGGTTGTCTGAGTACCACATCTTGTGATAATTAAGGCGTGAATTTTAAAAATTGATTACCAGCAAATTTTTTTTTTCTCCCAGTTACCATTGACCATTTTATGGTTAAGCTTAGAGCCTTGTCGCATGAAAATTTGTGGGTGTTGAATGGTTTAGGATGACAATAGTTTCTTCTTGGAGCTTATTCTTGTGATTTTCTTTTCAGGGAACTGAAGGAAATGTAATACTTTCAGCTTTTGTTGTTTCCTTAGTTTAAAACTGTTAAATTCCTTGATGCCTGTTGCCTCTCAGAACCTTACTGGTCTAATAATTTGATACAACAAGTAGATCACAATCATCATTTTATTTTGGGCATTTTCTTGCTGCACAGTATTTTATTTCAAATCTAGTGCTAATAAATTATGCTTTTTTTTTTTCGACAACAACTAGGGGAAATCCAGGAGCAGTGGCTTACTGCAAAAAGAGCAGAACACCTCTCTTCTATTTTCAGGTAATATTCATAGTCAGCACTGTTGTTTTATTTAAGAGTTTCACCCAGTTATAGGATTAAGCATTTTAGAAATGCCTACAGTTGATAATTTTTATTCACAAAATACTTTAATTTACTTCTAGTTTCTTAATATTGCTAAGTGAGCATGAGGGCTTTACTGGGGAATTTTGGCTTGCGGTTTTTGTGTGGACTGAGGGCAGCAAGGTATGTACACAAGTGACCAAGGGCCATTCTTCCTCAGTACTGCTTGAGTAAGCCAGATTGGTGAATTTTTGCCCATTTTAGCCAAAAAATACACAGATCCTGTTTTTGTTTGCCATGTGCAGCTACTGAAAATTAGTTGATACAAATTTTATAATTATAGAAGTTAGTTTCCCATAGCACCTTTTTGATATCCAGTTTTTTTATGATGATCACCAAATCCCTACTGTGAATCCATTGTGACCTTTGATCTTTGGATATTTTGAGTTGAATATCAATCACTATAACACATCAAAGTGATGAAGTAGATCCTATCATTGAAATCATAATTTTGAACTTTTGATTGTGATCGTGCAATAATTGTAGCATTATTGCACAAGAGTTATACATTACAGTATTCATTAAGGGGGTCAGATAATAATTTATTGTTATACCAAGATTTCAATCTCGCTATTTAGAATGTCCAGTAACTTATAGAGGGGCTGTTCTTTGGAATACAATTATGTCTAGAAATGCAGACATTGTTCATGCTACACGAAAGAGCATAGATTCAAGATTAAGTAAGATTGTTGAATTTAAAGATTTTCATTTTAAGGTAACATCTGCCTCAAAAGTTAATTTTTGTGATCAAGGCTATTTTTATTTTTAATGATATCTTATGCAGATTATATCACATATATTGTACAAATTTTTATAAGTATTAACTATTAGTAATCTTATTTTTATTTTGTATGTAAGTTAGTAATAGATATTAGTTTTAGGACTAGTTTAAATGCACAACCCCATAAGCACAAAGCTTTGAACACTTATCGTGTTGAAATAAAGTTGATGTTATGTTATGTTATGTTAATATCTCTGCTGTTTGGTATTTGGTCTCCAAACCATTCTTTTTGCACAAAAAGTGTACATGTACCTGCTTGCAGTGGTACACTTATTTGTTGGAATGTTTATTAAACCAGATAAAGTCTCTGAGCAAAGTAACCTTGGAAATTAATTCCCACCCTCTTAAAAACGAGTAAGGTTTTTAAGGGAATCATCATTCTTAGACTAATTAGTTCAAATTTTGTCAAATGAGTCATTACACTATGCATTTTTCGCACAGGATAAGCTGTCATCCCTCAATGATTGGTCCTTCATAATCAATAATCACTCTGCCAATTTGCATATCAAACTGCTTTATCACTCATTCCTAGATGTAAACATTTCTGCACTTAAAAATTATTATAATATGTCAAATAAAGATTTACAAAGATGACTTTATAAAGTTTTGTAAAGAAAGAAATGAAATGATTGTCATATATGAGACACGAGTGACTTCTTGAGCTGATGTAATTGTGTTATTAAATTTTTACTAACTGATCATGGTACCTTTTAGCAAAAGCCAGTCAATGATCAAATATAATGTACATGTACATGTATGCTATTTTGGTTTTCATTTTCCTTTAATTACAGTGATATTGCTTGGGATTACTTGGGAGTTGCAAAGTGCCTGTGTGTTTTGTGATCTGTGATGGTTCCTGATTCCACTCCCTTTTTGTTAAGTTCTCACCAGATGAAGGAATCAGCAGTAAAGTTGAGAGTACCACAGTTCACTGTTTATTCTTGGAGGCAGGATGTACATGGGAAGGAAAGTTGAAGGAATCTGAGGTAAAGGGAACCAAAGGGCTTACATTAAGTTACCACTACATTGTGTAAATTAAGTTCTCACCAAATGTTATGTGATAATTTGTTTTTTCATACACATACAAGTTTAGAGGGAATGAATATGAGTGGAAATTTCTTAATTTTTGCTTCCTTTGTTTCTGCTAGAGGCACTAGTCCATTGTTTTTTTTTAAATCAATCCCAGAACTGCTTAACTTTAAAACTTAGTAGGGTGTTGCATATAAGTAGGGATTACACATTTCTATTTCCCTTTGAGGTCACTTTGACTCCTTGTCCAAAAATTTTAGAGTCAGTTTTGAAAATGCAAGCATGTGCAGTGGAGGCATTCTATACCACTATTGTATGAGTTACATAATTGGAGAAGAACTGCCAATCAAAAACATTCACAATTAAAAATGGCAGCTTATTAATGTGCTGTGCGTCGAACACAAACAAGCTATGGACAAAGTTTGTTTCACAAAGTGATGTTGTTTTTGCAGAATGTTTTTGCTAGGCAGAAAATAAAATTCTGCTGAACATTTCTGAATTCTTCTCTGGAGTTGGAGTGACTCCCTGTTGGAATTTTTTGGAGTCCAATGAATTTTTGGTGTAAAATATGCCAAATTTGGCGTATTTGTAATCCTTGCATATAAACTTATATTTATAAATTTATATTTACATACATGTAGTGATATAAATTCAAATTGGACCTAGTAATAGTGGACAGGAAGAGACATCTTCAGACTGTCCACTACTAAATCATTACTAACATTATTGTTATTATTATTATAATTATATGAGTTATTGATACTCTTCAGGTACATACAAATTGTAAATTCAAAAGCTAAAAGTCCTTAAAATTTAACTGATAGATGTATAGAGTTGATAAAAATAAGGTTATGTTATAGAGCACAAAAGGAGCCATTACATAAGAAATGAACGGAAACCTGGAAGGAAAGTCAAATTGCACCACTTATTCGTGAATGCCAAGGTGTTCTGTATTTACTTTATTAGCTGTTACAGCAGATAGGGTTCTTGTATCTGAACTCCTGCCTTCTTTTGAGGCCATGAGGGTTGAGAGAAAGTAATTGGACAGTTCTTATATGTCCCCCTCCCCCTTATAACTCCCACTTAAGGTTGTTCTACGGCATGTGAAAAGGCAGGGTACATGTATGTTATAAGAACAAGCATTGATCACCCCGTAGAAAATAAGTAGTTTCCCTTTCCATATGTCATCCAAAGTCACTCTGCTTCACCCTGCGAAGGGTTTAGTTATCTGTGTTTAAAAGCAATGGTTTTGGTTAAAAGTGGCAACACAACCTTCTGAAGCTGTTTCATGTTTCTTTTAAAACAGCTCACAGTTGTTTACCTTCACTCAGATGTTGAAAAACTTCGAAAACGTTTTTAAAAAAAGTCACAGGAAGTTGTGACGTTTACACTTTGCCAAAATAAGTGGTAACAGTGGGGTTATGGAGGCAATTTTGTTCATTGCACTTCACTCCCAAAACTGTTGATTTTAATTTTTATTATTAGCCAGCAAAGAACATGTACTTCTTAAGCTAGCAACTCCGAAGTTTATCTCGGAGGGAGTTTATGTCAGCAGTTTCTTAACAAGTTTTTCAATGCTGTTTAGCATCTCATAGTATGATGTTATTAAAATACACTAAGACAAATTTGTCTTACCCTGTGTCTAAATGTTTGTATTAACTTTGCCGTTGGTTAACGTACTGAATGCCTTAAGAATTCAACTGTATTCTCTGTGCTACTGTATTATAACATACCTTTTTTATTGTTAAGCCCTTCCCCCTCAACGAATAACTTAGTTAGCACTCATAGGTATAGGACCCATCATTTTTTACCTTCAATTGCTAAAATTTTTTTTGAGAGCCCACCCCCACCCCCCCCCCGCCCTTAATTTGTTAACCACCATCTCCCACTCCAGTAAAGATGGAACGCAGTCCTAGGAGGCTTGATCCAATTCAGTCATAAAATTCCAACTTTGTATTTATGGCTATTTTGCATCTCACATTTTAGAGTCATGTAGGAAGCTGCAGTTTGGCCAGCATTCAAAGAGGAGAGCAGAAGGAGTGCGAGAGCGATGAAACACTTTCCAACAAAACAGATGACAAAAGAGAATCCTTACTCTCTGATAGCGTTGTTGAGGTTAGTCAGTTTGGCATCTTTCTTCTTATCGTCGTGGTACTTCCGAATGCAATAGGAAAATGTGTTTGCAATCAAAAGAACAATAGCTTGCTATTGAAATATTCCTTAAAGTTTCTTTTGGCAGATTCATATTGGAACCGAACCTGATAAACATCTAAATGACAAGGTATATTTCTTTATACCACTAAGTGGTTCGAAATTTTACCCAGAGAGCACTTTACCCAATGGATTTGAGTAGAAGCGTTTGAATAAAGGCTCACAGCATATGGACTAACGTGAGGAATTTATGTTGAAACAGGATTCGCACACCCAACGTCCCATGCCTGCTAACTGCCAAGAAGCTCAGGTGAGCTGTTTAGTTTGGATAAAACTTTTAGAGAAAGTCTACATTTTCAATTTTTTGTTATCTTATTTTATCTATTTTCAGGGAAATTATGAACATTCAATCGTTTTCTCACTTGTAGAACCAGGCGATAACAATTTGTACCGTATTACTTTGTCTTGCGACAGAACCATCCTCCAACCCGCGAAACAGCTGCCTGTCCTGAGTTTGGGGTAGGTGCTGATTTTTCCGAGCACGTAACGAGAGATGGTGTTCGTAAATCGGAGACAAGACGATCCCGGCGTGAACAAAGCAGTGCCAAAGTTGTAAAGGTGACAAAGCCTCGATTACTTTTTTGTGCCTCGTCGCCCTCGCTGTCTTTATTTAGATGCAAATGTTTGCATTTAAACATTTGATAACTGCGATATGTATTTTTGGTAATAGCGTGACCTGTCGTGGTATTTGACACAAGTACCGGTTCGTGACCTTTCAAAGTGTCCATGATACCTCTCGCCGTGTCATGAGCCGGTGTTATTGCCCAATATCGCATACAGGCAACACACCTTCACACCTTCAGTATTTTTTTTTTTTAAAACTTGTATACTAAACACATAGAAAACAGTGAGTTAAAGCTCAGTGAGTTAAATGATTTTCACTGCAGCGAGAATCAAAAATTAAGTAAGCATCTTAAAACTACCGGAGTGATGGGTTCTTTAAGTATTTTCATTTTATCTTGCCTCAAAACGCCAATGCTAGTTTCGTAACTAAGTTTCATGTGACAATCATGAAAGTGGTCGACTGTCATTGTTTGGCAGGGAAGGAGTGAAGGTAAAGGTAAAATTTGAACCCGATCCAAGTGGCCCACAAGGCACTGGAACCTATTTCGGACTGTGTAGCATGAAATGACTGAGAGTACTGCTACATCCGGACGGGATGCTGGTCCATCGGAGATTTTGACCCTCTGCATTTCGCCAGGATTCTTTGAAAAATTCGACGGTATCCATTTATTCTCCTCTGTGGACAGAGGGACTGTGAGTAAGAGTGTCTTGTCCAAGAATGACTCGGCCAGGTTTCGATTCCAGAACTCTCGCTCCGGAGTCCAGTGCACTAACCGTTAGGTCACCGAGTCTCCCTCATTTTGTGATAATCTGAAGGGTTTTTTTTTTCTGAAAGACGCAAGAAATGTGCGGAAAGTTTAAAATTTTAATTTTGCGTAGCTCCTCTTCACATTGGACGGTAAGTGCTCACATAGTATTTGGTCTTTTCCCTAACCTTTCTCTCGAAGAGCTCTGACCTTCCATCCCGGAAATGTCGGCGGATTGAGGAATTCTCGCACCTTCGTAGTGAAAATTTTGGTATCATTCTATTTAAATTTTCTGTTAGCCGCAGGCATAAGCTTTGTGAATTTCGGTATAGAACGCGATACACTTGTCCAAATGCAGTGGCTTTGTATTATCGATTGTGGTCATAACTTTTTAAAACATCCGCGTCTTGGTAGTTTTACTATCTTTTGTTCACTGAATTTTTTCGAGATTTTGAAATTTTCGTCTCGGCCTGGGATCTCAGGATCCTGGCCTCCAGAGGAATCGGTAATATAATAATTTTCGAGTGTAATATTCGTTTATTGCAACTTTATTTGCTTTGTTATTAATCCAATTTATTTGAAAGTCATGCAAGTGTCATTTCTCAATTGGTGACAGACCCATTTTGGAAATTTTTTTCTTGTCACAGAACTATTCCCTAACCAGGGGAACAGGTGACTGTCATGAGGGAGGGATATCTGTGTGTCGAGCTGATCGTCCCGGGGACTTTAAAGAAGAACGTGCCCGTAGAATTGAGACAAGGCGATCCTGCAATGAACGAGGCAGTGCCGATGTAATGGAGGTGACGAAAAACTTTGAGTTGTTAGTTCATTGCAACTTCATTTACATTTCTTTTCGCTTCCAAGCGTAACCACTATGTGATCAACCAAAGTCAAGTCATGAGTGAGAGAAAAAGTTAGCATTAGAGATTTTGAGTTTTATTCTGTTTAGATTATAATTTCAGTCAGTGTGTCATATTTATCAATCAAGAAAAGTTGTTTGCGTTAAAAATAACAGTAAATATTGATTTGTTGATACCTTGCTGCACTATGCTTCACATCTCTTCTTTCCAAATGAACTTTATTTACGGCAGATGATGAAGGAACCAACGGAATAATTAGGTTTTATGGTTTTACTTTCTTTGTAGAAAGGGCAAATAAACGCCAACCTTCCTCGTCAGGTCAACTTCTTGCTCTCTGGTAACATGGCAGGACAAAATAAAAACTCAACCAAAAATAGCTTGGAGTTAAAAGAGGAGATGAACCCCTCTCTCAACGACACCATAACAAGAAACACCGCATCCCCGCGAATCTCAGCTCCTAACGTTTCTGATCAACACGAGCAAAGGTTAATCGACCTTGAAAATCAGGTTGCTTACCTGACTCACTGCTTTTCTAACCGATATCAGGTTACGAACGACATCGCTATTGTCATTCAACACCTAGTGTCAGAAAACGATCAGTTAAAAAATACGGTCCGCGACATCAACAACAGAGTAAACCAAATTCAAGTACATCTTAATTCTCACCAAGCGAATTTTAACACACTGCGAAATGAGCGGAGTAACCAACGTGAGGAACTTGTGAGGATCCAGGAAAGGATCAGACGACTTGAGGAACATGCGAACGCACAGGAAACGATGCTGAGGAATGTATCAGATTCTATCAGAGGCCTGGCTACTTTAACTAGAAGTAGAGACATTGAAAATTTATAAATTAGATTAGGTGAGAACTAAACATGAAAGGAGAAGTGTCTCCCAGGGACCATTCGATTTTTATCTCCCCCATTTAAAAGTATACATAAAAATTTACTACTTGATTTGTTTGGAGGTTCTAAAGAGTAACTTATCTCTCGAAAATTTTTTACGCAAACGTTCCATGCCATGATAACTCAGCAACCAGGTAACGGAACTAAAACTAACGTACGGTTCAAAAACAGCTGATTCTCTTCTGGCTGTCATTCGAGAATGCCGCTTTTGTAGTCTCTATATTGTTCAGACAGATCACCAAGAAATTTGAAAAGTAAAGTAAAACTTATCATGTCACAGGTAAGCGGCCATATAGCTCGGCAAAAATCAAAGTGGCGGTGGCGTCTGAAGTCGAGTTTTAAGCCCCTTTGAAGACAATTTTCGCGAAGATAGGTCCTGTTTAGGTAAATTTCAAAACACGTTCACTGCCAAAGTTTCAAGTAACACTTAAATGGAGGAGATGAAAATCACATTGTCTGTAACATACTTCTCCAAGACTAAATATGAACTTGTACGTGTTTTTGGGGTCATTTCTTTTGGTCCAAAACGTGGTAGTTCAGGAATTTGAAATGAAGGAAATCAGTAAATGTAGTTAGTTTGAAAAAGACTTCAAAAGACGTGTAGTTCTTAACTTCTTAAGACGTGTAGTTTTCCGGATAGTGAAATTTTTAGCTCATACATAAATTTGTTTTTAAAATTTTTATGATAATCGTAGTAGTTTTGTAAATCTGGTATTGCGAATATAAGTGAGGCAGTGGGGTCGTATGTTACCAGGTGTAATTCTTTCCTGGTTTACTCATTGTGAGTGTTCGTTGTTGCACTCAGTTCAGTTTCCAGGTTACGTTCTGCACATAGCAAAATGATATGCCTTCAGTATAATAGGTTACCTAGAACAAATTATTATGCTTTGAGTTGATGTTTGTTATTTGTACCATCCTCGAAGTCCGCATTGGGGGTCATCCTCAATGTGGTTACTCAAATATGTACGTTTCAAGTTGTAACAAACGTTGGTCAACAATACGCGAGCTAGCTATTCTTTGTAATTTGGAAGTTCTAGACGTCAAGTCTCGGGCTAGAAAGTCTACTTATGTAGGGTTATATAATGCTTGAATGTTTTTTTCTCGAATCTGGTGAAGTTAGAGAAGAACGTCAAGGACATCTGGATATCAGTGAAGCAGGATGATCTTGCTTCAAGGATTAACAAGTGAAGAAGTCGGAAACTTCTTCCCTTCCCTTTTTTTTCTCAAACACAATTTGTAGGTAAAAGGAACGATTTTGATGAGAAATTTGTAACTTTTGATGAGAAATGTTGATAGTGAGTAGTGCGCTAGAATTTTCAAACCGATTTTAGTGAAAAATGGGGGTTTTTTATCCGGTTGCGTATGGGAAGTTTTATAGTTTGGTACAAAGTTTTTCGTTAATATTTTCCTCTATCTTTAACAGCAGGTATAGTTGAATTATGTTTACTAGATTACAAATTTACTCATTGACTAAACCTTTCCGTAGACTTGCGAGTTGTTGATCGATTTGTACAAATAGCTAGACATTTACTTTTTCATAGAGGACTCGAAGAGTTAGGTAAAACAAAGTAAAAATAAAAGAAAGAAAAAAAAAAAGTATTAGAAAACGACCAAAAGAAAAAGAAAGAAAAAATTCATTTACAAATAACTGTATTTAAAAATAGCTTCATACAAGATAAATTAAAGGGACATTTTCTTTTACTTCATGGGAATGAGATGAAAATGAGTAATTGTTACTATTGAGTGTCCCATGTAAAGGTAGTATGTGGACAGGTTCTTTTATCTGCTTTTACAGAATGGTAAGCATTGTTATAATTAGTTCGACTTACGTCATCAAATCGAGCGTTAAATTAAATTGAAATTTGAGTAGATGGACATTTAATTTATTCAGTCAATTGTAGTAACAGACTTGAACAACACTTTTGTGATTTAAATTTGGTAATAATAGTTTGCACCTTACTAAGTTTCTTTTGTAAACTTTACTTTTATTAGGCATAAGGAAAATTATATCGAACTGAAGAATAAAATAGTAAAATTTTAGTGTGGACCAATAAGAAGCCATTCAGCCAGTGATGGCTTGTTTTATAATGATTTTCTTTACCTTTAATTTTGGTAACCAATAATTAATTTACAATACACTGCACGAGCTTAAGTCCAGCAATGGATTGTAAGGTTATTTCGCTATAAACCTGCCCATAATTCAGTTGGTCCCCGCACGAGGAAGTAGAAAGTGAACATTGTCTGGGCATCGGAACGTTTGATTAGCGCTGAGGAAATAAGTGTGACAAATTCCGTCAAAATGTTCTACCCCTAAATTACCATCGCAAGATTTAGTCGTATAGAACGAAGTCTACAAGACTAAGAAGTCTTGTAAACTTCTTAGAGGAAAAGTCTAGGAATCCATTTGCTTACTGAATTTTAAGAACTCGAAGATATCTAAATTTGGAGACAAAAGTGCAGAGCATTTGTACCATTCAATAATGGCATTCCTTTTATAGTAATAAGCGTTTCAGTTTTGCTACCGGAAATTTAGCTGAAACGGATACTTCTATGCCTGAATGAACGATCAAATAAGTTACAATCATTCTTGCTGTATAACATCAGTTTAAGTTACCCGAAGAAAAGTGCGCCACGATTTTTATGCAAAGGTACGTAAACAGATTGATATAAGACGATTCATATCTTCGATGGTTTTAATTTCATAGTTGATTACTTATTCTACATACTAGAGGACCCACAAGCTATCTAGCTGTAACATTATGTGCTGAAAGTCATCTCTCTTTCGGATCTCTGAACTGAAAGTTTGAATATGAAACGTTTAATGAGACGCCAACATGAACCAATTTGTACTGTTCATATCATGATTATGAAAGAAGAAGGGGCCAAACGAAACTGAACGATTCATTTACTTCCGTTTGGTCTGATAAAATGGCTCGTCGCTACCACTGTGATAGTTCTAGAAGTTTGCAGTTTGGTAGGATATATAATTTCTCTCACTGTAAAAGACTCGGTTCTCCTTCCCCCTTTTTTTAAAAATAGGTTTCGGACGACAATAGGATTTAAAAGTGACGCGCGATTGGTTTTCGAAAGAAGCTTTCTAAAATTCTGTTAGAGACAAGTAATATGACAGAAATATTTTTCTCACGTTCCTTTGTACAGCTTAAGCACCTCACGAGATAGCTATATAGGGAATTTTGTTAATGCTTCCGTGTACGACTTGATATCAGTCTCGATAACATCGACACATTCCTGAAATTGAGTACATATATCTTATTAGGCGTTTAGTTGTATCGCTGGGTATTTTTACGAGTTGTGCCGTATTTATCAAGGTAAAATAACGAGTAAAAATACTCAGCGATACCACACAGCAAAACGTGTAATAAGTTATTTATTATCCAACACGCCAAACTGTTATTTCAGTGCGGGCGAATTTCGCGGATACTTATTTACAGGGAGTGCGTGACAGAAGTATGCGAAGCGGAACGGAATTGGCGCGTTGTCGTGTTGCTGTTTCTATTTTCTTCATTAAATGAAGAAATTTTCTGGTCGTCAAGTTGTTTTTCTTCGTTCGATTCATCTAATAAACTTTGATCTATATTTGCCAGCCATTCTGACTCTTCGTTGTCGGAAATATGATTAAAATTGTCCGCCACTTTTTTTTTTTCGTAACTACAATCCAATTCTTCGCTTGCGCGATGCGAGAAAACCTGTTTAACCGGTACACTACAATAGACGAGTACAAATACCGCGTGATATTTGTACTCGTCTATGGCGTTATTTGTACTCGTCTAAGTGTAGTTGGATAATAAATAATCATATCGAACGATTTGTCTCACAGGTGGCTCAAGCCACTCGAACGGGTATGCATTAGCAAATCGCTCTCGCGGGTGGAAATTTGAGGGAGATTGGTCGACTTTTATGGAATTTATCGGCCTTCGAGTGGCGACGGTTGGTGTTCGAGACCGGTTGAAGTTTCCAGCCTTGTGTTTTTCTATCATTACCGTTGACTGGTTGTACCACACGCGTTACAAAGAAAGTCGCCAAAACAGCGTTAAAAGGACCGTAAACGAGAGAGCGGCTACGGGAAAAAGGTAAGGAGACTTCATACGTTATACTCTTCGCTTTTATCATTCCTTTTGATTTTTTATTAATATTTGCTGGCGAGCCCTTGCGAGGCAGCAGCCTATTCTTTACAATAGCGAGAAAAAGCCAAAATTTGTTGGATGTAAGATCGGAGACATGCGCAGTCGATTGTGTTTTTTATATCCGGGGCCCCTGTGATGACATCACGTAAAATGTGAAGGTGTAGTCTGATCGTCCGAGTGAGTGTAGTCCTGAGAAGGACTGTTGTCGGTGGTAGTGACTGACGTTTCGACAACCTGTGCGGAAGTCATCATCAGAGTCAAGTGAATGATTGTTGTCAGTAGAAGGTTCTTATTCCAGTTCGTGTGAAATGATCGGTTGGTTTTGCCGTGATGTTATTGGCTGTAAGACTCAAGTGACGTAATTCGGTCGTGATTGGTCTGTTTCGATCTGTCGGTAAAGTTAGGTCTTTCTTTTTCGGTCGTTCGCGATGTTTATGTCGTGAATGAGTCGTTTGTATGGAGCGGCTAGTTGTTGACATCTGTTTAGGGGAGTCTGTTCTAAGTTAGTAAACCAGCTTTCCAGAGTCAGTCGTTGAAAATAGTCAGTGCTGTAGGTTAGGCATTGCGCAGAGTCCCAGTCAATGTTGTGGTTGGTAAGTCGATGGTGTTCAGCAGTGTGATTGCTGACATCACCTTTCCTCGTCGCCCGTCTGTGTTCAGTCAGTCTTGTTGTGAGGTTTCTGCCAGTCTCACCGATGTAGGAGGCTTGGCAGTCGGAACAATTGATCTTATAAATCGTTCCCTGTCTGTTCCTCGTTGTATGTTGAAATATCGATTGATTTCGAGCAGTGCCCGTTGAGGTAAATAATTCGACCATTGAGTTACATGTGCCTGAAAGAAAAGCTTGCAATCATAGATTCAGAGTGTGGATTGCTCGTTGAGGCTGACCTTTCGACAAAATGTGGATCGATCGTTGAAGCGGCATATGGTATATCGTAGACTGGACTGGACTGGACTGGACTGGACTGCACTAGTAAAACGCGGACTAGTAAAACGCGGACTAGTAAAACGCGGACTAGTAAAACGCGGTCTAGTAAAACACGGACTAGTAAAACGCAGACTAGTAAAACGCGGACTAGTAAAACGCGGACTAGTAAAACGCGGACAAGTAAAACGCGGACTAGTAAAACGCGGACTAGTAAAACGCGGTCTAGTAAAACGCGGACTAGTAAAACGCGGACTAGTAAAACGCGGACTAGTAAAACGCGGACTAGTAAAACGCGGACTAGTAAAACGCGGACTAGTAAAACGTGGACTAGTTAAACGCGGACTAGTAAAACGAGGACTAGTAAAACACGGACTAGTAAAACGCGGACTAGTAAAACGAGGACTAGTAAAACGCGGACTAGTAAAACGCGGACTTAACAACAACTACAACAACAACAACAAAAACAGTTTCATACGAAGGCGATCACAAGACTTAATGGCGCGCCAATTTAGTGAGTGACAATCCCTGTTTGACCTTTAAGCTTCAAATGGGTTTGACATGCGCCCGATACAAACGATTTTATAAGTTTAGGCTAAGAAAGAATTTTATTCAGCACCAGTTCAAAATCCTAAAATAAACTTTCGTCTTAAATTTCAGAGCAGAAACGCAGGAATTCGATGAATAAAAGTCGCATTAAATCTCCTTGTGTCTAGGTAGAAAGAGTCTTTTCGGTGGAAGAAAAACCGGTTTACACACGCCATTCAGAAAACAAACAAGCAGACTGACAACTCTATAACACATATTCGCATTCACTTACAATTTAACTTTCCGTGACATTTTAAAACGGAACAGAGGTAAATCCTCGAAGATTAATCTCCGTTGGAAATAAAAAATACTTCAGTCCGTTGGATCTCTAAGTGTTTTTCTTTTTACGAGAAAATCGTCGCATGATCATTTAACTTGTGTGTGTTTGTTACACCAGTACTTTTGTTTATTCAAAGGCGTATGCTTCTTTCCTCTTCAATTGACAGGTGTCATATCATGACGGTTACTTAGCAAAAAAATGTTTCAAAATTTGCTCGGAAGCCTTTTAATTACCTTTACGAATAAGGTCCGCGTTTTACTAGTTTTTCCTCTGTTGGGTGTTCTGTTCAGAATTAAAACGTTGTTTCTTTCTCCTCGCCTGTCCTTTGTTTTGTTTTGCTTTCGAGACTTACCTGTCAACCAATTTGATTTCAACTTTTTGCACTCAGTTTCAACTTTCTGCACTGTTTAGGATGAATTGCTGACATTTTTGCTTGTGTATCATTAAAAAGGACATCGCTGACAAAGAATGAAGCAGAGGAAAAAGTTTCAAGCGAATTAGCTTTCTACCTCATTTCAGAGGTGATGACATTGTGGCTCAAATTGATTTCTTTGTTTTTAACACCAGCCTTTTTTTATTTGAAGGCTCGAAAAATTTTCGTTGTGACCTTGTCAGTATATTTTTTAAACTTGTTGTCAGTGATTTTTTAAGTTTAAGATTACCATAGTAACACCACCAACCGGAAAACCTTGAAATGTAGATGTGCAGTTCAAAGCCAGCTTAATTTGTGATAATTAACTCGATTCAGCCAATGTAATTGTGAGTGATTCTATAATCAGATTCCGGACTAGATTATGTGGAATTTGCCTCATGGATGCAGCTTTCATCACGGTGGTGATTGAAGCTCGACCTACTTTGAACGTTACACCATCAGATTAGTGAAAACACTAGAATCTGCGTGTGAATGGCCCTCTTTATAAACAGGGTGACCGCGGTGATGCTAACAATTACCGCCCAATATCGGTGATTCCAATAATGGCGAAGGTGTTTGAAAGGATAGTTTATGAACAGTTATATGCCTATTTGGAAGAGCACGATATTTTATGTCAAAACCAATCAGGGATTCGTGCTAATCATTCAACTGTAACAGCTTTGTTGGAAGCGACAGATTCTTGGGCATATAATATTGATAACGAGAAAATCAATGGAGTCATTTTTCTAGATTTGAAAAAAGCTTTTGACACTGTTGATCATCAGATCCTTCTATCGAAACTAAACTATTATGGTATACATGGAAAATCTTTCAGATGGTTTCAGTCATATTTGGAAAACCGAACACAAAAATGCTCTGTCAACGGGTCGCTATCCAGTAGCTACTCGTTGACTTGCGGCGTCCCTCAAGGGACCATCCTCGGTCCATTACTGTTCTTATTATATATCAACGATCTTCCAAATTGCTTATCAAATTGTAAACCGAGAATGTATGCCGATGACACGCACCTCACATATGCGGGAAGCAATCTTGAGAACGTTCAGTTTTGTCTAAATGAAGACCTAGAAAACGTCTTCAACTGGCTACAAGGGAACAAACTCACGTTGAACATGACTAAAACCGAATTCATGCTAATAGAGTCGAGGCAGAGACTGAATACTCTCACAGCTTCACCAACAATTAGAATGAACAATACTCAAGTGAGCCAGGTTTCAGCTACAAAATCGCTTGGTGTAATAATAGACGATAAACTCGATTGGCATAGTCACATCGAAAAACTAACGAAAAAGATCGCCTCTGGTATCTAGGCCCTAAAGCGAATTAGGCACCTGATCCCAGCATCAACCTTACATCTCATCTACCAAGCTTTAGTAAAACCTCACTTTGATTACTGTGACATTGTTTGGGGTAGCTGTGGGAAAACGCTACGAGACAAACTGCAGAAATTGCAGAATAGAGCAGCCAGTGTGTTGACATTCTCTAACTATGATGCTGATGCAACTGAGCTACTCGAGTTTTTAGGGTGGAAAAATCTTGCACGCCAGCAGGAAATCCATAAAGCCACCATGATGTTTAGATGTCTGCACGGGCTAGCTCCAAGGTATCTATATTCAAAGTTTACGCGGCGTGACTCTGCTTATGACCTCAGGGACTCTGAAAATAAGCTTAATGTTCCACTACCGCGCACTAATTATTACAGAAACAGCTTTAGCTACAATGGCGCCACATTATGGAACAGTTTACCACGCGATATAAGGAACACAGAGTCTCTGGGGTTATTTAAACGTAAGATCAATGACATTTTTAAAGTCTAACGCACGGCATTCACGGAAAACAGCTTTAGTGTTATAGTATGTAGTTTTAATTTTAAATATGTTAGCGTATGTGATATGTATTTTTATAGGCTGATGAATTGATCGTGTTTAAATAACGATTACAATACAATACTTAATGGCCCTTTTTAAGTGAATTTATAGAATTTGATGATGATTTAAGGTTTGTGTTTAGACACATGTCGATTATCTAAACAAATTACATGGTTGATGGCTTTTGAAGAATATTGTAATAGAAGGTGCGATAATTTTAGTGGAAGTTTGTCACATGATAGGAGAAATTATGTAGGTGCCAAGAGAAGCATACCACGTAAAATTTTTTTATATGTCTTGACTAAGCTTTTGAAAAGTTTTACAGCAGCCTACCTACAAACGACCAAGCAACGTTTTGTCGGTTGCTTAGGTAAGTGCAAACGATCATGAAAGCCGATTTACTTTATTATTTCATGTCAAAATTCTGTAGCTCATCCTATATATTGCAAGATATTTGTATGATATCACATGTTTTTCTCAAGACTGGGATAATGCTGTCTGTTTTCAGGATAAATGAGATCAAAGGTCTTAAAGTGCACTGGATCCCTAAATTTTTTTTTCGTTTCAAAAAATCTTCATGCTTTGGTGAGTATCTCTTCGAAAACATTTTTGGATTTGGTCAAATCCTTGAATTTTTGTGGCCCGTTCAAGTATGGAAAATCGCATTAAAATCACCGCCATTTGGCTCACGACCGCATTTCAAGGATCAAGAGTCTGGCGACTAATGTGATGTCACTTCGAGAACCCAACAATCTGTATTTCGCGCCAATTTACACAGTTCACTGGTTGTGTTTGGAAGGTTAGATCGATATTGGTCGCAAATATGCCGCACAGATGTGTTGTTGGGGGTTGTAGTAACGTCAGAAGCTTGGAGAATGGAATAGCGCTCCATACGATACCGTTTTACGGCGATGAGCGTCCAGAGGCGAAGAAACGAAGGAAGAGATGGATAGATTTTATGAGACTGAAACGTGCTAAATGGGAGCCATCGAAAAGTTCTGTGATATGCTCGAAGCATTTCAAGCCAGATGATTTTGTTCGAAACTACACGTTGTTGAAGGACCAAAAAACTCTATCAAATCCGTATTTAGAGCGAGACAGCTTCGGAATTACCGCTTTCCCGACAGTTCATACTGAAGTACATGAAGCAGAGGACGAACAACCCCTGAGTAATCGAGGCAAAAGAATGGTGGTGGTTTCCCGTAGACTCCCAACAAAGTCAATCGACAGACGACAAAAGCCACTTTTCAAACATTGGGATATTTTTCATGCGTCAGTTTTCAAACGAGACTATTTCGAACTTCATAACTTGAAAATCCAGGTGCGATATGTTTTGTTAAACTCAAAAAGGAATCACACTAACTAGCAGTAAATATTACTAACCTTTCTTCGCTTCCCGTCTGCCGATACCATTCCTTCACTTTGGTTTTGAACTTGTCCGCAGCTAATCTCAGACTCCACTTCTGAAGACAAACGGGATGAAATCCTGGGTGTTCAGTGATACAGGTCAGGTTAAACACGAAGGCGCGCTAAATAAGGAAGTCTTCCCTGGGAAGACCTAGGCTCATTTGTCACTCACTGTTGACGTGTGCGGGTCAAATTTAAATGCTGGTAGACGAAAAAAAGGAGCTAATGAGATATCTATTGTTTACTTCCACCAGCATGGTGGCATGAGGTAACGTGCGAACCGCCTACTTCGATCTCAAATTTACCGCCACAAATAAACACAGTTTCCATTGGAGAAAGGAAATACAAATCTCAAAAATTGTTGTATTGTGATGAAGACATAAAACAATTTTGAGGAATGCGCCCGCTGTTCACTGCTTTTGAGTAGCTGTAGTTCAAGCTGACTTGACTCTAAGAATTCTTCATCACACGACGGTTGATTGACAAATGGTCCAGTGGCTCCTTTTATAGCGCGCCTTCGTGTTTAACATCAGGGGCAAGATCTTGTATGATGGTGTCACTCTTGATCGATTCTTCGCAGCCTTCCAGTTCACAACAACAGTAACATCCACTGATGTTTTGTAACAAAGCGACGTTGCAATTTCCACACTTGCACATAAAGTTCAGCAAATTTATGTTAGCAGAAAAATCATCCAAGAAATACATACACAATAGCGCCAGAAGCAATCGTGCCAACACATGTAATGCATAACTAAAGCTCACGCGAATATGTATATAAGGGAGAAACCAGCGAATCTCACCATTCCGTCAGTTCTACATTGCCCCGTAACCGGTCCTCAAGGCTTCATTCGAGCTCTTCGTTAGCCTTCATTTCTTCTAGGTATTTTTCTACCATTCTGCATAAGCCAGTGGTTCATCAGTATAAACAGCATCGTCATCGCTTGAATCGCTCGAAATTTCTGGTGATAATGGTGAAACGCGGGATGACTACCCTTCGTCTTAAAGTTCGTATCCAGCGATAAAATTCATTTCCGAGTCGTCTGAGTCGAAGCTCGTCTCCATGTCCGATGATTCGGAAGACGTTGTAAATGAATATCACAGGCTACGAAGACCGAATAGAATGAATCTCGTGCTAGAAAGGCTTTCGCAAATCGACGACTGGCTGAGAATTCCTTCAGCGTCTTCTCGCAGTGACGTCACAAGTCTACTCTGCCCAGATCCCCATTTACGCGGTCGTGGTCCATTCGGATCTCGACTTCAACGGGCCATAAAAAATTGAGGATTTAACCAAATCCAACAATTTTTTCGAAGAAATACTCACCAAAGCATGAAGATTTTTTTAAGTGAAAAATATATTTAGGGGTCAGGTGCACTTTAACTGGTCGAATGCTTATTGATTCAAGCCTTTTAAGTACAAATGGTCACAAGTAGCTGAAAGATTCAATAAAGTTAATATGATATTAATAATATAATAACACCTTTATTTAAACACGATAATGTTTCAAAGCTGAACAGCTTGTGGGGTCGTGTGTAAAGCAAATAAACTTCTAAATAAAATAAATTCAAATGATGGTTTTTGAGGAGAGGGGAAAACCGGAGAACCCTGAGAAAGACCTCTCGGAGTAGAGTAGAGAATCAACAAACTCAATCCAATGAAGCTGGGTCCGGGAATCGAACCCGGGACACATTGGTGGAAGGCTAGCGCTCTCACCACTACGCCAATTCAGCATCCATCTTATTCGATAACAAGGTTAGGGAAGTTTCCTTTAACCACACGAGGTGTTTCATTTAGCGAAATTTAGCCGTAGACCTAGGCTTGGTTCGTTCTTGACTTCAACCGTTTTAAGGTCAACAAACACGTTTAAGTAAGCTCGAAATCATGGTTCTTAGAAAACGCTGATTATGTAAATTTGTTGGAGTTCAACTGTCTTCTGGCTGAACAATAAAAAGGGTAAGATAGCTACGCAGAAGGGTCATTTTATCCCTTCATCATCTCACTTGGATGTTTTTGTGTCTGTCTACTAAGTTCTAAATTAAAAAATAGACCATTTGATGTAATTCACAATTTCATAAGTTTACGATACACTAAAAATGTTGACATTAATCTAATGGATAAAAGAATTTCGTGTTGTGTAAACATTTTTTTGTAAATTCTTGAGTTGCTGCACAGCTTTCAGAGATATATTGAACGGGTAACCGAAATGAGTTTAATTGGTAGGGGACAAAAACAAACACACAACGTTTCTCATTTTGAATTAAATTTTAAATTGGAGAAAATCACTTGGATATATCTTCGGATATCCCCCAGTTTTAGTTGGGGGATATTCGGTCAAGTGATGCGTTTTGACGAGCAAAAGTATTTGTTGGATTATAATCAATAATGGTCAATTATATTCAATTATAATATATTATGTATCATGTTAAAGGAATGGATTCCTGAACCTTTGAGAACTATATCCATAGGTACAAAAACATTCTCTCCATTGTTTTTTTTTATATATTTTCACTCTATATTTTTCCTTCTTGACCTGAAGCAATGTTGAAATGGCGTCAAAATATTTTACTAACAGTTGATAAGTGTTATATGTATTTTAATGACGTCCCATAGCGTTGAACGTTGCAATTAGAGTGGATGCCTGTGAAAAGGCACGAATCATTTGAAATGACAATTCTCACGTACGTTTGTAATCTATTACTTGTGCGTCACCACTTTACTGCTTTTATATTTACTCCTTTGACGAGCCCATGATATTGGGTTTCTAAGTTCTACACTTCGTGGGGAGGCTTACAGGTAAACACAAGCTCTCTTTAATTTAATCTAAACAATTTTACAAACCTTCATACAAATATGAGTTTTAAAGTGGTTTCTAGCTACCGAGCAAGTACAATGTAGGTTACTGTCTAGCTTTTTTTTTTTTTTGAGACTCAGCGAACATCATTCGCAGCCCCTGTATCTACACTTTTGAGTGTTTTTTCGGCCATTTGCGTTCTCCTACTGCTAGTATAGGAGAGAAACATACACTCAGTTGTGCAAATCACTTTCTATCGATGTCTCTCGCTATATATTGTAGGTACAGGAATCTCATTGCCACTAGAGAGCAAGAGAGGTTGAAAACACGATCAGCCTCTTTTTTTTTTCATCCATTCTCTTCTCCAAGACTTAAGGAAGCAGCTAATATGCCTCAGTTTGTTCTTCCACTTCCAAAAAAAAAAAATATATATATATATATAACTGCAGACAGTACTGTTTCGGCCTTCTGGGCCTCATCAGTGCAGTGCTAATGCTAGGATGGAGGAGAACCAATATGGTCACCCCAAACGATCCAACCTTTGTGGTATCGTCTAAGTCATGCCAGAGTGCTCAAACTAGAGTACACTAGCGAGCATGCGCAATTGCAGAGCAATGACTCATCCTAGTTAGAGTGCTCAATTTGGACATGAAAGCAAAGCTTTGTATGCCAAAGAGCTATATCTAACTGCAGACAGTACTATATCTAACTGCAGACAGTACTGTCTGCAGTTATATATATACTTATATATATATACTTATATATATATACTTATATATAATATATGTTGTAGAAGTTTTTGAAAACGTGACTGATCAAACTTGGAACCAGGCTTGCCAGCTGATGAACCACGCAAGATGTTGGGAGAACACAAGAAACGTTTGTAAACTTTTCCTTCTCTTTCTTTACCGATAGAAAGTGTGGTATATTGCTTTTGTGACATAAATATAAGGGAATGAAAAGCCGAATGAAAGCAACGGCACAGAGAAACTGGGCCGAGGTTTGAGGAAAACTAACGAGTAATAGCAATATGAAAGATAAAGCTTTCATAAAGTCCTCGTTAAAATTTACAGAAAGAGCTTAAAACACTTAAACTAAGCAAAAACTGTGAAATAAAAGCTGAAATCGCGGACAGCTACCCGAATTGCCGTAAGTCTTGAGAGCACGTTCACTCGGCAAGTGTTTTTTTTTTTCAGTAAGCAAGATTTTAAGTAAGTATCTAAGTGAATATTCCGTTAGTTTGACACTAACATTTTCTTGAAGCAAAAGCGTGGGAACTTTTCCTTCTCGACGTGAAGTTTGTGGAATACTAGTCGAGAATTGCGCGGTTTAAGTTCCTCCACTTTAACCGCGCAGCGAAAAATAAAGGCTTAAAACGGAGCAACCAGTTTGTTAATCTGAATTTTAGATACAATGAATATATGAAGTTCATATATTTTGAACGGCGGTATTAGATACGTATGATGCACGATCCTCGCAGTAGAGAGCGCTATTTCTGCAATAGCGAAAATCAGACGTGGAAAAAAATCAGGCCTGTACGGGATTCGAACCACTGACCTCTGCGATACTAGTGCAGCGCTCTACCAATTGAGCCGGCTAACAAGCCAACTGGGAGCAGACCGTTAAGTTGATTCGTAATAAACCCGTGATGATAAATCAGATAAAAAGCGCTCTCTACTGCGAGGATCGTGCATCATACGTAAAATTTGATAATGTCAGAAAAAAATCTTTGCCGTTGTTTTTGGCGTTTAAAGTGTCTTTCGAAGAATTTTCCACTTGCGTTACTTAGAACTCCCGCACATGCTGGTTCAGTAATCTTGGACTGTATACTTTCACTTGATTCAGGCTTTATTGTCAACCATTCAACATTACACGTTCCGTTCCAAGATCTATATATTCTACTCCATTATAACTTAAGGTCACAAAAATCGCTACATTTATTAGCCAAGGAAATCTGCACCCAGATACATAATCCCGTATAGGAATCAAGGCTTGCTCACGTCCTACAACGATTCGTGGGCACTAATTTCCTAACAAACGTGGGTTTACTTAACAATCATGCTCCTATGTTCCTACGCTGCTATGTTTCTACTGTTTTCGCGGAATCGCTGACATCTTGTACAGCTGTTGCACGCTCCTCAAATGGTAGATCACACCAGCCTATCGGAAACTGAAACTAATTTGAAATCTGATTACTGCAAGTGTGCAAGGATGTAAAACTCTCACAAATGGATGCACCAAGATACTTGCACCAAACTTTGAAGTTAGTCGAACACTGTTGAAAAATATGTTATGGCACGAGTCAAGTTCGTGCCAAAGGTACAAGTTCGAGCGAAATTAGTTTTTCGTATAGATAATCTCATGATTTCGAGTGCAATTTGGGATAAATCAGCACGAGTAAATTTTTCGAAGCTTAACCAAATTGCACGAGCCCGTAGAGCGACCGCTGATCTTTCTCAATTTACACGAGGAAAAAAAGCATGCAATTACTAGTTAATAATATACAATAAAAAATGCGACTGTTCTGCCTTTTTAGCTGTTTTTATTTCATGTTAAGGCTCACCGGTTCGGCCACTTGCCTTTGCCTTGTTGCCGGAGTCGTCTGCCTCCTCAGGAATAATCGAGCGTTTGTTCTCTTTCTCCGTTAGGTGTAGTTCGACAGCAGTAACCATGACATGAAAGCTATCTCGCTCGTAATCTTCTTCGTCTTTCTTACTCCTCCGTTTCATGCATTCGTATCCAAAACTTTTAGCTGGATGTTTTTCCTTTGTTGGGTGTTTTGTTCAGAAGTAAAACGTCGTTTCTTTCTCCTCGCATGTCTTCTGTTTTGTTTTGCTTTCGAGTCTTACCTGTCAACCAATTTGATTTCAACTTTCTGCACTGTTTAGGATGAATTGCTGAAAGTTTTGCTCGAGTATTATTGAAAAGGTCATCGCTGACAAAGAATGAAGCAGAGAAAAAAAAGGTTGAAAAAAGCGAAGTAGCTTTCCACCTTATTTCAGGGTGATGACATTGTCGCTCAAATTGATTTCTTTGTTTTAAACACCAGCCTTTTTTTTCAAGGATCGAAACTTTTTCGTCTGTGTCCTTTTCCTATCTTTTCCAAACTTGTTGTCAGGGATTTTTTATGTTTAAGATTACCATAGCAACACCACCAACCGGAAAATCTTGAAATATAGAAGTGCAGTTAAGAGCCAGCTTAATTTGTGATAATTAAATCGATTCAGCCAATTGTAATTGTGAGTGATTCTATAATCAGATTCCGGACTAGATTATGTGGAATTTTCCTCATGGATGTAGCTTTCATCACGGTAGTGAATGAAGCTCGACCCACTTTGGACGTTACACCATTAGATTAGTGCTAACATTAGAATCTGCGTGTGAATGGATGACTTAATGACCCTTTTAAAGTGAATTTATAAAATTTGATAATGATTCAAGGTTTGTGTTTATACACATGTAGATCATCTAAACAAATTACATGGTTGATGGCTTTTGAAGAATATTGTAATAGAGGGTGCGATAATTTTAGTGGATTGTGTGGAAGTTGGTCACATGATAGGAGAAATTATGTAGGTGCCAAAAGAAGCCTACCACTTAAGATTTTTGATATGTCTTGACTAAGCTTATAAAAAGTTTTACAGCAGCCTACCTACAAACGACCAAGAAACGATTTGTCGGTTGCATAGGTAAGTGCAAACAATCATGAAACCCAATTGACCTTATTATTTCATGTCAAAACGCTGTAGCTCACCCGATATCTTGCAAGATATTTGTAAGATATCACATGTTTTACTCAAGAATGGGATAATGCTGCGTGTTTTCAGGATAAACGAGATCAAAGGTCTTAACTGGTCGAATGCTTGTTGATTTAAACTTTTTAAGTACAAATGGTCGCAAGTAGCTGAAAGATTCAATAAAGGTAATAGATTCAGCATCCATCTTGTTCGATAACAAGGTTAGGGAAGTTTCTTTTCAACCACAGGAGATGTTTCATTCAGCGAAATTAAGCCGTAGGCCTAGGCTTGATTCGCTCTTGACTTCAACCGTTTTAAGGTCAATAAACACGTTTAAGTAAGCTCGAATTCGTGGTTCTTAGAAAACGCTTATTATATGAACAATAAAAAGGGTAAGATAGCTACGCAGAAGGGTCATTGTATCCCTCCATCATCTCCGTTGGATGCTTTTGTGTCTGTGTATTAAGTTATAAATTAAAAACACTATTTGATGTAATTCACAATTTCATCAGTTTGTGATACACTAAAAATGTTGACATTTATCTAATGGATTAAAGAATTTCGTGTTGTGTGAACATTTTTTTGTAAATTCTTGAGTTGCTCTACAGCTTTCGGAGATAAATTGAACGGGGAACCGAAATGAGTTTAATTGATTTCCCCAATTAAAAATCTAGAATAGAATTAAAAGTTATTTGGATCAATGATGGAAAAAATAAATTGCGCCAGTAGTTAAGTTAGGAAGTATATTATACCTCGAACCGATGACACTTGTTTCTTTAATTAGGGGGATACTCAGCCTGAGTCATCTCTTTAAACTCATCCGCTTAATGTACTGTGCGCGTGACAATCTCACGACAGCAGTTTTCACTAATCCGTGCTTTTAGGATTGATTACGAAAGATGTGCGGAACTGCATGACTCTGTGTTGGGGGGTTTTACCAACTCGCTTGGCTGAATTAACGAGAAGTACCAAGAATCTCAGTTTACTTTTCTTCTTTATTCTCTTCTATTGCTGCTGTTATTGGTCCTATTTTCCTTCTTCTACTACTACTTTTTCTTTCTACTCTTAGCAAGGAGTGCCCACGTATTAAATGCAAAAATCAGAGACATGTTTGGGTTAGCTGACCATGGGAGTTTCCATAGTGTATTCCTTTATTTTGAAAAAAGGGGGAAACTGATTGGCCCTCACCGAAGCACTTATCGAGCACAAGGAACCAATTGAACGTTTACAGCTGCGCGCAGGAATTGCGCGCACAAACAGGAACTTCAGTGTATGTAGAACTCAAGGTCAGCTTTACCAACGCAAACACGACCACCTGTGAAAAAAAGGCTGTCTCATTGTCTAACACGGTAACAAGGAAATCCGCGAGCTGAGCAAAAAAAAATATAAATCTAAGAAAACAACACGTAGGCGCAACAGGCAAGGATTAACAAAACAAAAGGCTTAACTAGAAAAGTCTCAAAACAACAACTTTCAATTCACCTCAAAACATCTGTGTTTGCATAAAATGTATGAACATTAACATACATTAAAATTATCATGAAACTTCTGATTGGTGTAAAACGGAACATCTGATTAATATAGTCACTTCGCGTGAGGTGATTATAGCAGCTCGAAGGTAACAGTTTTCCGCTCGAACTTTGCTCTCGGAAAACTGCTCGCATCTCGGAACAGATATTACAACATAACCAAAGTAAAGCGCGCGCTCTGATTGGTCAATTTAGCGTCCCCCATTTGCCCATGGGTGTACGCTGCTGACGTGCGCGAATAACGGGAGCCGATATTGACCACTTTCATAAATGGCTGCTGGATTAATATTCTTTTGTTGAAATTTAAATTAGCCTTTCTGGCCTCGCTTGAGATGTTTTCTTTTGAATTTTGTACTGGAGAACATCTTACCGTTTAAGGTGTGAGATGTTCTTTCTTCAGCGTTCTCTGATACGATTTAATGAACAAAAAAAGAAAATTTTCCTTCTTTTGTAACAAACACACAACGTTTCTCATTTTGAATTAAATTTTGAATGGGGAATATCACTTGGATATATCTTCAGATATTCCCCAGTTTTAGTTGGGGGATGTTCGGTCGAGTGATGTGTTTTGACGAGCAAGAGTATTTGTTTGATTATAATAAATAATGTTTAATTATATTCGATTATATTCGATTATTTAACAATTATTCCACGAGCGCGCGTTGGATATGAGATGATAGATAGCCAACGAGGCACGTAGCGCCAAGTTAGCTATAATCATCTCATATCCAACAAGAGCGAGTGGAATAATTGTCTTATTAAAAACGTTAAATCAAGTTATTAAATTTTATTAAATTTTACTAAATTTTTGGCTCACTTTTAATTTTAAGCTGACACGTACGCTTGCCATATTTGTAGATTATGGTATATTGGCTGATATACCATAATGGCTAAGCCAATAAAAGTCTTGAATTGCATTATCCAATGATTTAGTTTTTAATAAATTCAATTACATTCAATTATATTCAATTATATTCAATTATATTCAATTATATATCATGCTAAAGGAATGGATTCCTAAACCTTAGAGGACTTTATCCATAGGTACAAAAACATTCTCTCCATTGTTTTTTATATATTTTCACTCCATATTTTTCCTTCTTGACTTGAAGCAATGTTGAAATGGCGACAAAATATTTTACTAACAGTTTAATAAGTTTCATATGTATTTTAATGACGCCCCAGCGTTGAAAGTTGCAATCAGAGTGAATGCCTGTGAAAAGGCACGAATCATTCGAAATGACAATTCACACGTACGTTTTGTAATCTGTTACTTGTGCGTCACCCGGGTGCTTTTATTGTCAATGCGTCCTGTTACCGTCACGTATGAACTAACCTTTAGCCTTTGTTGAATCATTTCACCACTTTATTGCTTTTATATTTGCTCCTCTGACAAGCCCGTGATATAAAGTTTCCAAGTTCTACACTTCGAAGGAAGTCTTACAGGTAAACATACGCTCTATTCAATTTAGTCTAACAATTTTACAAACCTTCACACAGTCAATATAAAAGTGGTTTCTAGTTAACAAATGGTAAACACCACAGCGTACACAATTGAGTTATGGATGCACGCGGGAGGTTGCTAAGCACGAAAGAAGCGTAACAGTCGCTCGAGGCGATAGCCGAGAGCGACTCTAGCCTCTTGAATCAGAGCGTGCGCTTTACTTTGGTTATGTTATAACTACCGTGCAAGTACAATGTAGGTTACTATCTAGTTTTCTTTTTTTTTTGAGACTCAGCGAAGATTATTCGCAGCCCGTATCTACATTTTTAAGTGGTTTTTGGCCATTTGCGTTCTCCTACTGCTAGTATAAAGGAGAGAAACATGCACTCAATTGTGCAAATCACTTTCTATCGATGTCTCCACAGGGAGCCCAGACAAGCGACGAGTCTGGTTGTTTATTCAAATATAAAGGAATATATGGGAGAATATTGAAGAGTCCTATTATCGTAAACTTATATCATGAAATGTCTGAGTTAAAGCTCAAAGTAAATGTAAACCTACCTCACTTGCTGTGTATTGTCGTTTCTGTGGTTCTAAATGGCGAATTTGAGCGATTTGGTGGGTTTTGCGTCGACTGTTACTATACTATACTATACTATACTATACTATACTGTTACTATACTATACGTAACAGTCGACGCAAAACCCACCAAATCGCTCAAATTCGCCATTTAGAACCACAGAAACGACAATACACAGCAAGTGAGGCAGGTTTACATTTATTTTGAGCCTTAAGATAGACATTCCTTGATATAAGTTTACGATATTACGACTCTTCAATATTCTCCCATACATTTCTTTATATTTCGAACAAAGACCAGACACGCCGCTTGTGTGGGCCCCCTGTGATGAACCACGCAAGATGTTGGGGGACTGGGAACATAAGAAACGTTTGTAAAATTTTCCCTCTGTATCTTTACCGATAGAAAGTGAGGAAAACTAACGAGTAATAGCAATATGAAAGATAAAGCTTTCATGAAGTCCTCGTTAAAATTTACAGAAAGAGTTTAAGAGTAAATGTCAGTAAAAATCAAAGAAATCGCGAACACAGCTCAAAATTCAATTTCGCTCCTACTTTGTCCATTGGTAGGCTTTAGTCCCATACACATGACAGCAATGTCCGTTTGTGAAAATTCTCGCTTGTATAGGAGAAATCTACTTGAAACGGTTTACAATATTTTCTTGAACAAAACCTTTGAAATTGTCATAATTCGTGGCGGCGCTGTCCAGTCAGTTCATCGTAAGTTTTAAATTAGTTTCACACTGAATCCTATTCGTCTGATGCCTCTGCAATTGATTGGCAGCACAACCAACTCATAACCTTTCCTTAAAAATAAAATATGATTTTTTTTCAAGTGCACCCGCACTGTTCTGAAATAGATTCATTGGTACTTCAAACAAACGTGCCAAAAATGCCCGCGGTACGCAATGAAATCGACCAGCAAATCTCCTGAGACATGTTCAAGGATAGCTTCAACTTTCTACCGTTTTATTTCCCTGGGATATTTTGTATCTATACAACAAGACATTCCTGAAGTAAGCCAATTTTCAGTATCCGCCATTTTGAAGTAATTAACACTTCACATGTTTGCAGTTAAAAGTTTTCAATGTAAAGCTCCTCTAAATTGCTAAGCGAAGCAAAATGAATGGAATATGTTAAATATGCACCAGAGCAAAATGTAGAGGTACACGTAACAGAAATAGGTCGAGAAACGTTTACAAAATCTGCTGTGACTCACCTCTTGACCTCGTCTTTAAGTGTTTGGCTCGTCATGACATGTTAGTTGGCTTCATGCGAAATTATGCTTTCTCCTTTTCACAAGCGACCTTTGCTTATTAAGTCGGCTTCATGTTGTTGACGTTTCCTATCAGAACACTTCTCGGTGTTGCGATGATAGACATGAAAACATCTGATACATTGGAACAGTCGATGACCGTTCAACGCGGTTCGATCACTTGACTGATCTGTCACGCAATTTATTAACAAGCATCATCGGAGCCGTGACAGTGCTCTTTTTAATGTTGGGAAAAGTAATTTTAAAAAGACCCACATATTAATTGAGTGCAAAGAATGAACCCATTTTTTTTTTTTTTAACATAGTGACATTCTTAAAGTGCGCCTGAGATCAAAATTTTCGTACTTAATTTTTTCCATTTTCGTGTTCAGTGTGTCTCCTTCACCTACTGTGCCAAATTTCAGTTTAAACCGAGCACCAGAAATATCTTTTTTCGGGCCGTTACATTCACGATTTCGCGTCCGCCATTATTTGATCATGTTCCGGAAGTTGATCGCAAGACTCTGAGGAAGTGACGTCAAAGGCTGAACGCGAAAACCTCACATGGCAAAATGTCAAGCAAACATAAGAGAGTGCTTTACTCTATTCTTACAAAAACTAAACAAAAATGACTGGGCATCGATGCATAATTAAAAGCTGACGTAATCCTGCAGACTATGCTGCAGGTATTTCTCTGCTTCGGAGCCTTGCAAATAGATCAGAGTGGGAAAAACGGATGCGATTTGTGCGACCTCGCCGAGTAAACTTCAATCCTACAGAAATATTTGTGATCTACTCCGAACACTTCTCGAAGGACTGTTTCGAGAGATCTGTGTACTTTGAAGGATCTAGGCGAGTTCAGTGCCTACCGTTCAGTGCCAACCAATCAGAGTAAAGTACTAAAATACCTCTGGGAGTTAAATACCTCTGACTGGTTGTCGGAAAGGGGCGTGATTGATGGCTGTCACCCGAAGCTTGGTGGTATGAAAGTGAGATTCTCGACGGTCCTAACCAGAGGTTCTCTCCGCTCGCTGCTTTGCAGCTCGTTGGTCGGCGCTTCGCGCCGAACTCTCGTACTCCGGTAGAAAGAGAACCTCTGGGACCAGGGTATATTTTCTAAGTCCAAGAAAAACAAGAAAGGGACCATGGGAACATGGGCTGCGAAAAAAAACAAACAAACAAACAAACAAAAAAGGGACCTTGACATAAAATAAGGGACCCACGACTAAATACCCTCGATCTCGACATAAGACCCTCGACCCTCGATGGCTCGACCAAAAGTTAGACTCGCTTTATGATACAGTAGTCACCAAATATCTTGTGTAAACAAACTGACAACAAGCAAAAATCTGCCACAGTCTACCACCAATTTAATTAATTTTCTCGATAAGAAACAGAAACCAAATCTTATCTTAAGTTAACTTATCATGTTTTAACTTCAAACGTACTTTTCGACATGCGATCAATTGTTTCTTGATGGTCAAGTTAGTTGAAACTTCAACATGGCGGCTGCAGCAAATCTCGAAAAGAAGCAAACTTCAAACAAGGGTTACTGCAAAACCAAAAATTATCCCAAAAAATTAAAAGCGTAGCTGAGAACGCCTATTCTTAAACTGTATCTGCAATATAGTTATTGGGTTCTTCTTCGCGTATCAACAAGCGTTTTTGGCAGTTGTTTTAGGGTACCGTAGAGCTATTGAAAACAGCCGTAGGGTGTCATTGAGAAGAAAATTCATAAAATATTTATAACGGGAACATATCTGCTTTTCATGTTATCAATGAATTATTCAAGGCCCTAACTATAATGTTAGAGCAAAGGAAAATTCACAGATAATTTTCGACTTACGCTGGCAAGCCATGAAAATGACAGAATTTCGCCATTTCGAATATCGAAATTTGGCTCGATCCGCACTCGACCGTTTCTATTTAATTACTTTAAAAAAAAAAAAGATTAGAAAAAGTAATCCTGTTTTGGTTATTTTGGTACAAGGGTCTATCATTATAGAAAGTATGAGCGAAATCGATTTTTGGCTGTGTCCGCGATTTTGATGATCATATCTGATTTTTAAGGTCGGCACAGACGAGGGGACTAGTCCCTGCGACTAGTCCGTGCGACTAGTTCCGGCGACAAGTCTTTGAAGGGTTTACACGAGGGGACCGGTAGCAGGGACTAGTCCCTTAAGGCGTTCACAAGGGGGCACTCAATTGCACAAGAACATAGGAAAATTAAGAGGCAAAAGATGTTTCTTAGTCTGGAGCGTTACACGAAAACAATTAAAATTTGGTAACTTTTCATTATAGCACTATTAAACATCAACGCAAACGAACTACACTTATTCAGTCGGATTATTCATGCTTTTACGTGTTCCGTTTTTTTTATTATTATTATTTTTAACAGACACAGAGTCAAATAGGGTAAAAATTCCATCAAAACGGCTCCGACATCTGTATATGTTTACAAAAGTAGAAATAGTTTTTTATTCTTCAGTTGTAGAAATCTAGAAGTCAGGGAAAATTCATAGAAACTGCAATGTTTACAAATACCGGAAGTCACGCATTCTACTGACCCGTGATTGGCTTATTTACCGTTTAGTCGCAGGGACTGGTCGCACAAACAGTTCACACGAAGGGACAAACATTTGTTTCATGCAACAAGTCCCTGCGACTGGTCGCACGAATTCAAACCAGTTTGAATTCGTGCGACCAGTCGCAGGGACCAAATTTTGGTCCCAAATTTTGGTCCCTGCGACCACAGAAATGTGTAGTTCACACGAAGGGACTAGTCGCATGAAACTGGTCGCTGTGACTAGTCGCAGGGACTAGTCCCCTCGTGTGTGCCGACCTTTACTGACAGTGCCCCTTAAAACACTTTAAACTAAGCAAAAACTGTTGAAAAGCTGAAATCGCGGACAGCTACCCGAATTGCCGTAAGTCTTGAGAGCACGTTCACTCAGCAATTATTTCCTTTTCTTATCAGTAAGCAGGATTTTAAGTAAGTACCTAAATGAATATTCCGTTAGTTTGACACTACAATTTTCTTGAAGCAAAAGCGTGGGAACTTTTTCTTCTCAGCGTGAAGTTTGTGGAATTCTAGTCGGGAATTTCTGAGGTTCCTCCACTTCAACCGCGCAGCGAAAAATAAAAGCTTAAAACGGAGCAACCAGCCTGTTAAACTGAATTTTAAATATAGAATTTGATCACGTCAGAAAAAAAAATCTTTGCCGTTGTTTTTGGCGTTCAAAGTGTCTTTCGCAGAATTTTCTACTTGCGTTACTTAGAATTCCCGAACATGCTGGTTCAGTAATCTTGGACTGTATACTTTCACTTGATTCAGGCTTTCTTGTCACCAATTCAACATTACACGTTCCGTTCTAAGATGTTTATATTCTACTCCATTACAGCTTAAGGTCACAAAAATCGCTACATTTATCAGCTAAAGAAATCCGTACCTAGATACGTAATCCCGTGTGGGAATCAAGGCTTGGTCACGTTTTACAACGATTCATGGGTACCAAATTTCCTACCAAACGTGGGTTTACTACTATGTTTTACTACTATGTTCCTACGCTGCTACGTTCCTACTGTTTTGATATTATACATGCCGCAGCGCTTCCTTTTATATTCTCCGTTAACGGTAACAAAATAACAATTAACTTGTTAAACAATTAAGAATATAATGATAAATTTCGAGCGTGTAAACGCTTCACGAAAGTGTCGTCTTCGTTTCCTTAAAACGAAGGCTTTACAAAATCAAAATCTGGGAATTTGCCCCGTGTGGCTTTTCTGCCATCACCATCAATTTAACGCATACGTATTCAATCCTCACACAGGTAGATTGATGGTTTTCTTTTCTTATAGTTTTTTACGTCTAAAAATGTTTAATCAAATATAACATGATCGTCTGACCAGAACGACGGTCCATCGTCGCTACATCGACGACTGTATTGCGCTACCTCCGGCCTCTTCCAGAGAGGAGCTTACTCAATAAATAACCGCAGCCAATTCTTTCCACCGGCTCTAAAATATACCTGAGTAATTTACGACAATTCTGTATCCTTTTTAGATATCAAAGTTTCAATTGAAGGCAACAGTATATGGATTAGTGGGTATTACAAACCTACAGACTCACATAGTTACTTGTTGTATTCATCTCCGCATCCATCTCATGTTAAGAATTCCATTCCTTTTTCTCAGTTTCTAAGACTTCGTCGTTTTATGTAGTGATGACTCTGATTTTTCCCACAAACCAGAGTCAATGTGCCAGTTTTTCGAAAAACGTGGTTACCCTGTTTCTGTCATTCAAGCGGTCACCACCGCGACCAACGAAAATTCCGACAGCATTCCATTCACTCTCGCGTTTCGCCCTCACAACCACTCAGTTAAATCCATTATTCTTAAAAACTTTAAATAACTTAAAACGATCCAGAGACTGGCACTATCTTTTCGCAACCTCCACTTATTTCATTCAAACGCGACAAAAACATGGAAAATTTTTTGGTCAGAAGTACATTCCAAACTAATGACCAACCCGGCACTTTTAAATGCGCTCGCGCACGATGCAAAAGTTGTCCTTTCATTCACAACGCTGAGAAAATATCGGGACCCAAGCGATCCATTAAGATCACCGATCACTTCACGTGCAGCTCCGCCAACATAATCTTTACGCTTTTCATTCCACTAATTTATTCGTGTTTTTCTCGCCGCCATGTTACCACCAATAGCGTAGCTCCGCTTTCTGCATTTAAACCCACACACAACCCACAATTCCTCCATTCGCTCTGACGAATTAAGGGCTAACGCTCGAAAGGTCAGCTTTTTCACACGTTACGGTGGCCAATTTACAACTTCAACTTAGTTGATAGAACCAAATTACCTTTTACCTCCACAGACGCAGCACCACAGTTTCTTGAGAAACTTTCAGACTTTGTTCATTGGCCTCCCGGTTAGCTCAGTGGATAAAACGCTGGACTGTTGTGCGGGAGGTCGAGGGTTCGAGCCCCAGTTGGACCAACACTCAGGGTCTTAAAATAATTGAGAAGAATATGCCACCTTTCTATAACATCAAGAAATGGTTAGATATTCTAGTCTTCTCGGATAGGGAAGAATAAATGGAGGTCCTTTCCCCTGCAGGGTTAGGGGCAGGAGACATTAATTTCCCACGCACGAGATTACTGCATAATGGGTGTTATGTTCGAAACACGAATTCTCAAATACTACACAGACTGGTGAAAACACAAGCCTTTAATAAATCCTCCCGGGTTTTCTCTACCGCTTGCCGATCAGCGGCCTCACAGGACTTCATGTTACTACATTGGATGTCCTCCTCTGGGGCGGGATGGGTGGGTATGGGATGGGTGGGTAACAGGACCCCCGTTGATACCAGTGTTTACTAAACTGAAGGGGCTATCCTGTATAAATATAGATGTCTACTCTACTGGTCCATATTTATAACCGAGCCTGGAGATTAGTAAAGAATGTCGGGGGATCATGCATACTTCAGCCTAGAGAGGTCCTTCTTTCTCTGCTCATCACATTTTTGCACTGGATAAGAGCACAGGCTGATTATGCCTCCTGCTAGGCCACTCACAATCACTGTCTACGTATTGATGAATCAGCTTAAGAATTGTTAGCCGATCATTTAGCAGACCCCCCATAATGACAAACAGTTGGATGATAGAGTTTCTTTATCCTCCACATGCCGCATAGATGCCGCAGGGAAATCGCACGGATCTAATCAACAAAATTTAAAAAACCCTTTTATTGCAACTTTGTTCCCATAGAGTTTATAGGAATGGGAGTTGCACTCTCTTGTTACTGGTCGAGTAAAACTTGAAAAAGTAAATACTTTTTTTTCTTGTCCCTAGAGTTTGCTCTATGATTGAGCCAATTGTGCTCTACGTAGATCTGAACATTTGTTGTTATAATTATTTGCAATACGGTAGGAGGGAATTTTATTCCCCTTTGTACTACATACTATTAGATTTCGTGGAAATGTTTCCATGCACTTCAAGCATTTTCTCTTCACCCTAACACGTGACTTGCTATGATTCCTAGTCGTACCCAGTTTTGTAGGCTGCCGGAGATCGATTCAAGAGAGCGGCTAGGTTATCAAATGATAACCATTTGAGATCACTCACTGTAACAATCGCAATCTTTTTTTAATGTGAGTAGTAGATCAGTGCTTTTATTGACCTTTTCAAAAACGTTTATTATTTGTTACTTATGTTCACAGCTACTCAGGGTTCTAGACACATACAAAAGAGCACAGATTGGGGGCAAAACAGTGGATCGGTCCTTCATATTACATTGAGGTGAGTAAGTATGGTATGAAACAAGTATGATCCGGCTTCTAAATTCTTCTGGCTTAGCAGGATACTGTTCACTCAGTATATCATTCGTTATCAATATTCCCGTTGTGCGGAAGTACATCAGATAATGGGAACTCAGTCTCACAGCTTGCAATGCCGCGAATTCATCTATGGTACTACATCCATAGTCTTACTATCTTCCACTCCGTTCGGATAAGGTCTGATTTTCCATGTGTTATCTGTAGTTGACTACTTTAGCTTACTGTTGTCATGTTCTACTTTCGCTTTCTTAATTCATGAGGTACTTGGAAAGCTTTACTTCCTGTTGCGTCAGTCTTTCTCGGAAATGACAGTGAACAATAGGGTTCAGTTTGACATTTGTCACGGTCGTTTGCCAACTGACGTTTGACAGCAAATGATACGTATATGCATAAATACTATATAAGATCAAATACCGTTGTTGGTTGTAAGTCAATGACGTTCCAGTCAAAATATCGCGAGCCTGTAGCAATACTTATCTTGTGACTTCGTGTAGCCTGTTCGACGCTTTCAGTTCATTAACGGTTAGGATAGTAGTGAGGGCCAAAAAGGGAGACAGGATTTGGTAGGGTGCATCCCATACAACCCCTCCTCTTTTATCACTCTGTGGCACTTAAGTGACTGGTTTGCCTCAGAAAGCCTGGAATAGACCACACCTGAACGATTTGTTTGGAAACGCGGGACTAAAAAAGAGTGTAAAGACAACAATCTGTTTCGAAAAAGGAAAAGTAAACCGGCCTAAATTTCGTCCCTTATTTTAGGAATGCTGTAATAGCAACAGTGTTGCTTGGCAAAAACGGTCATCGAAATATAAGATTTCAGTTTTCTCTTTGAAAGTATGTAGGCCTCCTTCATACGGGAGCTGAAATAGGGTAAAATATGGACCGGACTATTTTTTGGACTATTTTTTGGACCGTATTTTGGACCACTTTATCGGGGGAGGGGGGGGGGGGGAAGGCAGACCATTAGTAGTCTCTGCAGTCTATCAGCGCTATCAGCAGTGTTAAGTCATGCGTGTGCCTGTTAAGTCGTCTTGTGCCAGTGCTAAATGATACTCACAGGTTAGCATGAATCATCTTCCAGTTGCCTCACGTTTCCCTTGTATGTGACAGAAAAAGCGAAGAAAAAGTGCGATGTCTTTATGAATGGTTTCCCAACATGGGGTGTAACCTAGTTGTTAACGAAACTCTCCTGACATATCCAAGCTTCAGACATTAAAATTTCCCAGGCAGAATCGGACTTTTACGTTTTGCCGACGGAAAATATTGGCAGGCAACAGTACACACCATAGTTCCACTTCGCAGGTTTCGTAGGCTTTTATACAAGGATGTGATTGGTAGCGGCCCGGGCAAATTGGAAAACAAACCTGGCCGCGATTTCCGGTATTGTTGATGAACTCCTTTGTTTGCGAAACAGATATAATCGATATTTGCGCTTCCCATATTAAAAGTACAGTAGTGTTTTTGCTCGATTTGAGAAAATGGATTCCTCTTCGAAATCGTTCGCTGATGCGGTAAGAGGGCAGAAGACAAACAGTTGGTGGAGGAAGTAACCAGGCAGAGGACGAGGAGGAGGCGATGTTGACTGCCATCGAAAAATCACGGGAAATTGTAAAGGTAGCTGTTGTCTCATTACTGCTTGGTCTGTTGTTTTAGGGAAAATCCAGAGAAGGGCAATCTGTTCCGCTAAGAATAGCTTTTTCAGTCTGTTAAAACAAAATGACTAGTAGTTTTAACTGTGACCTCTGTTTGTGTAGTGGATGGTTCAAGCGATAAAGAACCAACTTCGGGATTCTGCCGCAAGCATAAAAAGGAGGACAGGGTAAGTGTTTTCTGGCTACGTTTTAAAATACTCTGCAAGTTGGCGCGAATCTTTCTGTGAAATAGCACAAACCATATAGGGAAATGTTGTGAACAATTTGCGGTTTTATTCGTTGTGATGCAGAAGTAACCGCCGAGTCTCTTGTTCTTGGGGATTGTTTTTGTAATAAAAAGTTCTTCAAAATCTTACCTGATAGAACTTAAATTATCTAAGTGGATCGTTCACGCGAAAAACTAAGGCTTGCGTAGATGACCAGATCTCGCGCTTCGATCACGGTCGCGAAAATAGGAGCACTTGAGAAGGATTCATTTTCACGGGCGACAAAAATCAAACTTGACTTACCCTTGCGCTCTTCCAGCGCGCGCTGGCAATTTTGCGAAACAAAGAAACTGCCAAAATTTTTACATACAAATAGTCAGTCCAAAACCGCTCAAAATAATTTGTTCGAGCCTGTGAATACTCCATAAATTAGTAGTAGTTACTAATACATCAACCTCCCACCCTTCTGTGTACTAATAGTTCGTCCTCCACCCCTCCCTTAGTAACAACTGTCTGCCTACCATCCCTCCCTGATAATAATGATAATAATAATAATAATATTAATAATAATAATAATAATAATAATAATAATAATAATAATAATAATAATAATAATAATAATAAGTCAGATTATGTGGCAAGGCTCCAGAGAGTGTGGCACATATCTTGTCAGGATGCAGTGCGCTGGCCCAGAGCAAGTATCTCTCTAGACACGACGCAGCACTGAAGGTACTGTTTTACGAACTGTTGTATGATGAGGGATTTATAGACGAGATACCACCCTGGTACTCACCCGACAAGCCGAAGCCCGTGTACGAGTCAGAGAATGTTAAAGCTTATTGGGATGTCCCTATATATGCTGATCAACAACTGGTCAGCTGCAATAGGTGGATGCACGCATTGTAAATCATATCTGCAAGAGAGTTGTGACGCTAGAAATGAACTGCCCATGGGTTAACAATCGGACAAGAAAGGATGAAGAGAAGACACTGAAGTACGGACCCCTTCGCTGGGAACTAACGCAGCAGTTCCCAGGCTACGAGGTGAAGCAATATAACATCATTATGGATGCCCTCGGGGGTTGGTCACGGGAGCTGGATGTCATGATGCGCGAGTTGGTGGGAGGCAGAAGCACAGACGTACTGCGAAAGATGCAGAGGGCAGTGCTCTCGGGCACACTGAATATTGCCCGGACTTTCAAGGTGGCAGTTTGAGTTCCTGTTAGAAGGAGGACCGTAGACACAACGGAAAAGCTTTTTAGGATTAGTTAATGTACATTTATTTTTTACTCCATGGGTCACAGGTTACGGTTTTCGCCCTGTGCTGCCTGATTAGAATGTAGCATTCAGTTGATTTCTCTGCGATATAATAATAATAATAATAAACAGTTTAGCGTGGAGAAACACGTAGCTAGAAGCTAGTTTACAGGTTTTCCACGAAACAACTTAAACAAATAATTCAAATTGAAAATAACGTTGTTAAGAATCCCAACTGGCCGAAGGTAAACCAGTTGGCTATATTACAAGCATGGCCGAGGATTTGAAACTCGGGGCTACAGTGAAACAAATCCAAGTAGTGGCCAGGGCGGGACTCGAACCCGGTAGCGACGGATTGCAAGTCCGACACGCTGACCACTCCACTCGACCATGCTGCCTCCCTGAGTGCTGATGGACTGCATAGACTCCGACGAAGGGCTAACGCTCGAAACGTCAGCTTTTGTAATCATTACAGTGGCCAATTTACCATTTCAACTTTGTTGATATATCCAAATTATTTCGTTACTCCCACCGACGCAGCCCCAAACAGTTTCTTTCGAAACTATCAGCCTTTATTCATTTGCATAGACTACTAATGGTTTGCCTCCCCCCTCCCCCCGATAAAATGGTCCAAAAAAAAAAAAAATGGTCCAAAAAATGTTCCGAAAAAATATGGTCCAAAAAATAGTCCAGTCCATATTTTCCCTATACCTCCGGGAGCGTGATGCGCGACCAGTTCTGTCACCTTTCTCGTGACACGAGTGTTTAAAATGGATGGGACACTTTGGAGAGCTATCATTGCATAACATTTGGTGTGCTCCATGAATTACTTGAAGGCACGTGGAATAATTTAACTAAATTTGTAGAGGGTTGCCTATGAAACTCCGAGCTCCATTTGATCACAGGGTAGGCATTGTAATTGTAGCTGATATACACAGGGTCCTCTATCATTTCCATTCACCTCAACTGATGGCTTAATCATATGCATAGCTTTGAAATAAGAAAACGGACTGTTATGCAAACTTGTGAGCCTAAAGGTCCTAAAGCATTAACAGTTTGTAGCACACGATCTCTTCGTTATGATTATTCGGTTATTATGAAAGGGTTACAACACGTGGCCCGAGAAAGAAGAAATCAGTGAAAAAAGCTGGCAAACACCAAAGATATACTTTATTCCATCAAGTTGATAGAAGGCCTTTTTAGTAGGTTGTTGACAGTTAAAGGTAATAATCATTAACCATGTACTGTTATGACCATTTATTTTCTTGTATCCTTCGATAAGTTGAGTCATAAATTACTCGATTGTAATGTACATTTAAAAAGTCAGACGTTGCAGGAGGCAGTATCGTTTTTTCCGGCGTTAGGTCATCTTTCACTTCTTAAACAGACTACTTGAAGTGATCTTATGTCACACGCAACAAAACAGCAACACTGGACATACTAAACAAGTTGCGACAAAAATAGACGAATAGTCTGTAGCAGGACAATAAACTTATTTGAAAACGTAATTAATTTAAAAATTAATAAAATATACATTAATTTAAGCTAGAAGGTATTAAAGGAGATTGGGCCCCGCACCATGGCCCAAATTGGCTTTTTCATTGCCCCAGTTGTAAATTTATCTCAGATTTAAACTGTAAAAGTCTTTCTGACTTTTGGAAGGAAGGAAGGAAAAGAAAACAAAAGGTTCGAGTTCTTCGCTAGAAGAAGAAATGTCCGTCAGTAATTTGCAACCTTTGAAGGAATTTACCCATCTGTTATACAGCCTCTGAGAGTAATTCTATTTATATCAGACTAACTATAAGGAGTTAGTACAGAAGGCGACAAACTTATCAAACCATCAGAGATTTCTTTAATCTTTATTGTACTTGATTAGAAGATTCTGAAGAGTGGATCTCTGGCTTGGAAGAACTAATACGATGAAGCTTACTTCAATGTTTGCAATACTGACGCTGATCGCAACCGAAATCAAAACCTAAAAAATCTAGTCCTAAAACGAGCTATTCATGAACTGTCAAATAAAGGAAAACGAACTATTCATGAGCTGTCATATATAGGAAACCGCAATCGCTTAACTTTTTAAAACCACGGAGGAACAGAGAAAAATAATCACGCAAATTTCGCTAGTCACGCATTGTTCAAAGTCACGCAACGAAACTAGAACTGTTCATAACAAGAGTTAAAAATAATTTCGAGGAAAAATAAGAATTAACTTTTGAATCTTGAGAGGAGAAATTTCAAAAGGGACTTATTAGTCAGTTAAAGGTCGGAGAGTACGACTTTATCAATATTGACGAGGAAATATTACATCAGTGCCAAATTTTTTTAAGAAAATTTCTACAAATCCCGTGTAAGTGAACAGGATTTGGACAATTCGAGATGTAATTTTGCTGAAGACATGAACCTTAACACCTTAAACGAAGATAAAAAGAAAACTAAGAAGTATTATTAAGTAAAGAGCAACTTCTACAAGCGTTAAAAATTATGGAATTAGACTAAACACCAGGTACCGGCGACATCCCCGCAGAATTTTTGGCATGATCTGAATGATATCTGTTAGAATGGATCAATCATTGGAATCGAAAGGGACAGCTTTCAGTTACGCAAAGACGAGGAATAATCAAACTCATCCCAAAGAAAGATCCAGAACTCTTTCCTATTAAAACTGAACTGGCGCCCAAGTACGCTTCTTAAATGTGATTATAAGATTGAAGGTCTTACAGCGAAAGCTCTTGTCACTCGCGTCAAGAAATTGACACTTTGGTCGATACCTTGACAAAAACTTGACAGTTTGTTGCCAACCACTCAAAGTAAGTAGATAGAAAGCATGGAACTACTCTGAACAATACCTTACCGATATTCTCTCACAAATTCGAGAATGCTCGCGGTTTACTATTACCTGGCGTGAATTCTGCCTCGACAGAAACACTTTCTGTTCCAGGTGATCGTTACCTGTAATTTGCCCCGGTGCTAACCTAGCATGATGATAAATCCCGTTTATTACGAATCAACTTAACGGCCTGCTCCCAGTTGGCTTGTTAGCTCAATTGGTAGAGCGCTGCACTAGTATCGCAGAGGTCAGTGGTTCGAATCCCGTACAGGCCCGATTTTTTTCAGGTCTGATTTTCGCTATTGCATAAATAGCGCTCTCTACTGCGAGGATCGTGCATCATACGTATCTATAACCGCAGTTCAAAATACATGAACTTCATATATTCATTGTATCTTTAACAACTCTCATAAAAAGATAGGAGAAATGGCAGGCCTCCGATACTAGGACTGAACAAATGAGAAATAGATAATGGATAAAACTTAGGAAATGAGGGAAATAAATAAGTTGCTGAGTCACTATGTTATGATTTGAATGCCGCTTCAGTGAAACGAATTTTCATTAGATAAATGGCACCTTTTCATTTGCCGTCTTTTGAAAGGTGCTTTGTTTGAGACCACGTGTACACAGATGTTGTTGAACATCAACCATTGGAAGTGTGTATCTAATTTGAAGAAGACAGGAAGTCTTTCTCAATGAATAATCTCCCTTCAAATTGTGTTTGCGGACCAAGGTTTCAAACGCAATTTATGAAAAGGATATATTTCTTTTTGCAGAAAACAAAAAACAGCTTCTCTACTTTACAAGCTTGAATAAGATAGAGTACTACTCCAGCAAGGTGACACCTGGCGCAACAATACAAGTGTGAGGAGTTGGTTAAGACCCTGCGTGACATTTGTGCCATACTAAAGCTTCACATTATATTGATTTAAATACAGCGGTTGAGCGAGCTTGTAAACTTCCAACAAGATCTCCTAAGAGGCAGAAAAGCGAGGTCTAAAGTGTGTTACCTTCTTTCCCAGGGTTTTCTGAACGCTGAAAAGGTAGGTTTGAAAGTAAATGACAGGCAATCCGACTCTGGAATTCGGCGAAGCCGCCGATAATGCATCCTCCGGAAATAGCGTTTTAAAATATGTAAAGGTAAAATGCAAGTAGTGAAACGCAAATCACAGAAGAAACTAACATCACCACTATTTGGGAATCCCCCTCATTTAATGCGTCAGTAGTCATAGTCTTAAAATAGAATTGTAAAAACCAGCTTATGTATTCTAAGTTAGACAGGTCTTAGTGGTTTGCACACGATTTTAAATAGAGAATCCTAATTTTGTTAATTTCCTTTAGGCACAATTGTTTTATTGCTGAGATCGTTTATTTCAACATGCGTTCACGATTTTCGAAAGTTATTCAGGTATAAATGCAATTTGTTTGACAAACTCGTCCAAATCGATTGCATCCTTTTTTCACAAATAAAGGGGAAATTTTATAAAGAAATTGGGATGCTGCCTAAGTGATTTGCGAACCCGATGAAGATGGTGCGTACGTAAGCACCTTTTACAACCCAGATGCGTAGGAAGTCGCACAACCCTCATTTGACCAAGTATAATCGCTTAATGATCTGCAAGTAGATGGGATGTGCAATCGTAACGCATCTTTACACTTCAAAAAGAAAATTTTTGACGAAATCGATGAAAGTAATTAGAATGATAGAGATTTCATACATCTATTGTGAGCACCCAATATAAACATAAGGGAAACGCGTGACTAACTCCTGTAACATAAATTTCAAACGTGACATTCTAATGATAAACAGCCCTTCACTTTGAAAAGGTATGTCTGTAAATTTCTCTGGTGATGACTTCCACTACGGTTGTCGAGCTGTATGTACAGCAGTGGTAAACTTCATTTCAACTCGGATTGAAGAGTCACTGGTATCTTTGAGAGAAGGATAAAATTAAATAATAACATAAAAACTATCACGAAGTAAATGATAAAAAGACATTCTTATCTAATTTACAATGTCAAGACGGTTTGTTATATTGACATCATATCGATAGTAGGTCATTCAATATGCTCCACAATCTGGGTCCATGAAATTGAAATGAATGCTTCCCTTTGGAAGAAGTATGGATCCGTGGTAACCGAAATTTGTTTCGACCTCCGAGTCCATCAAATTCACAGTAAAATGCTAGTTCTTGAGGTATACTAATATGGCCTTTTTAAATATAGCCATAATATAGCCTTTTTATATTTTTTCAATATAGCCTTTTTATGGCTTTTTTTTTCTTTTTAAGTAGTCCCCTCTCTCCCTCCCTCTCTCCTCCTCCTCTCTCTCTCTCTCTCTCTCTCTCTCTCTCTCTCTCTCTCTCTCTCTCTCTCTCTCTCTCTCCCTCCCTCTCTCCTCCTCCCTCCCCTCTCTCTCTCTCTCTCTCTCTCTCTCTCTCTCTCTCTCTCTCTCCCTCCCTCTCTCCTCCTCCCTCTCTCTCTCTCTCTGTCCCCCGCTCTCGATCTCGATCTCGAGCTCACAAGGCCTAGAAGAATTTCACATGTCTTAGTTTTATTATTAAGGATAATTCGAAATATATTTTTACACGGGATTGCCAGTTAATCAAAATTTCTTACACTACAGAAATGCAGCATTTATTGCAATAGTGGAGGTGTGACACAAAGAAAGTCTTGTAAAGCCGTGCTTTGAGTTGCTGAGAATTTGTCTGAATCGTTTGATGACTTTTACTGGATTGCTTCCCTTTCTAGTGACGTTATGTATTTGCTAAAAATATTTAAGTGTTTTCTCCTTATCAATACCCAATGATCGATGCCGTTCCTCATATCAATTTCCAGTAGTGACAGTCGAGTTGCAATTTTTCTCTCTCGAAATAATCGTTTGTAATATATTTTTTTGTGTATACCAATTCACCATGGTAGCTAGTTGATTTTCCATCGTGTGATGAAGTCCCACAAGATCTTTGCCAGAGATTTGCTGATCAACAGTGTGAAAAGTTAATAAAGTTTCAATTTAACAATAACATATTTCAGTTCTAAGAGTGTTGAAGAAAAGTGGACCAAAAACACTTTTAGTTCTTGGGGAGCTCCTTTTGCAATGACGATCCAAGGTGATTATGTATCATCGATTTTTACTCGTTGCTCTCTCCTAAAGAAGTAGTCCTTGAGTTTGACGAGTAGAAGGTTGTGTGGTAAGCTATCAAAAGCCTTCTAGATTGATTGATGTTACCCTAACCACTATCTCTTTGTTCAAGTGGCGTTGCCTGACAGCTAAGGTATTAACAGTATGCAAAGAGGCTGTCATCTACTATACGATTGAAATGTAAACTCATATGAGCTGCAAGTGATTTAATCGAAAATTAAGTTTGTCACACTAATATAGATCGATGCAGACTATCTCGACAATAATTGTAAATGGTTTCGTAACCAGCCCTCACTCAATCGTGAACAATTGAGCACTACTCCTTTGGTCTATGATACGGGCACCTGCTGTGTACCTGTTAACTAAAAGCTCGCGATCAGTAAAGGAATTCGCTCAAATGGCCTAAGTCTCACAGATGTAAACATAGAAAAGTAGTGCTGATTGATCACTTTTCAAACTTCGTGCGTGCAAAGCTAGTCGATTGGATTTGAATTTTTCGACTTGGGCTTATTTTTGTGGCAACCATTTCCATACGGTAAGACAAAGTTTGACATTGAATATACAGGGCTTTGAAACCTCGATTATTAAAACCTGAAAGTCTTCAACTTTTTCTCCTCGAATTAAGAAAGAAAAACAAAAAAAACAACCATCAATGGGTTAGGGAGGCGTCTATTTTGGATCATCCTCGTTTACATGTACGTTTTACGTAGTTTGTCCCGTGGTTCGATAATAGTATTCAGTTTCCGCGGACATTTAACAAAGAAAGACTACTTTCCGCTTTCCTTCGCTTTTACCATTAAAAATTTTTCTCTGAGGGTTGTCTGTAGCACCATCATTTCTTGTCTTCCTTGTAATTCAGTACTGGGTTGAAATTTTCAACATTATAATCGCTTTATGGTAAAAGGCATGCTGGTTGAGCAGATAGTGTAGAGTGTAGACTTCCTTTCTATAGATCGTAAGGCGAGTCCCTTTGAGTGAGTTCCTAAACAGCTGATGATGATGAGAAATGCCATGAAAGATTGATTTTCATATGCCATATGCATAAACCTGCGTTAAGACCTTCCATCCTTCCAAAGTTTTGGCTGCCAGAATTATATGCTTTTTTCGGGCCTGGTATTAGTAACCATGATTTAGTCTAAAGATATCTGTTTTTTAAAATACTTCTCATACGTACATTTTCCTGCTGAAAGGTTATCAAGAGTAACTTTACCAGGCTGAGCCAAACTTAACGTGGTTTTCTTTAGATATAAAGTGAGAAATCGTCAAGGTAAACCCTCCTGCTCCGAGAAAAAACGTTAATCACCTTTGTAACCTCCTTCTCGTGTTTGCAGAATGTCCAGTTCTCAAGATGCTAGTGGTCAACAATGCTAATATTTTGAGTGACCGCCAGAACTTTTTAATGCTCATATTTAAAGTTGTTTTTCAAAAACTTTGTGTCGTCATTTGATAGGCTTTATATAAAACTTTACCCTGCCCCTGTAAAAAATACACGTGCAGAACTCTTCAGTTCAAGGGATCGTTTTCCGAAAGCTCCGGATCAGCACATTTTGAAAGAAAGTGAAATTATCCCCCGGACTTAGAAGTAAGTTTCTCTCTCGATTTTTTATCACACCGGTAGCATCCTGTATTCTGTCTGCTGTCTACTACACAGTGATTTTAACCTGTTATTTAAATGGTTTCTGTTGGGATCATGGCAGAAGGCGTAGATTTCCTTGATTTCAACCTTCTATGTAATGATAAGCTTGGGTGATACTATGCCTAAGGATGTTTTCGATCGATTACAAACTGAGGGAAATCATTCAGAAAAATTTTCATCATCTTAGTTTTAATGATATTCACAGTAGTGCATCCGTATAAATGTTTCCTCGCGCTCGTTTGCTTATGTTATCCCTTTAAAAGTTTAACTTTTTCCTTTAATTGGGGTTTGCTGGAGTAAAAAAGGAAGCTTTTAGCCTTTCTCGATCAGGTTTTGTGAGATTTTATCGTAAATGAGGGATTGTGTTAACCATATGGTTTGTTCTACGGACATTTAGGATGAAGCTGTTAAAGCGATTGATATAAACATTCGCAGCCATCTTACCTTACATTAAACTCCTCGCTTATTTTAAGAAAAAATCATTCGTGAAATTCTTAATCTAAATGTTTTTTTGATCCCGAACAATTGTAATTTAATTGGTAGTGAATGATTTTAGTATCATTGGTCACCGGTATTTTTATGAAACGCAACAAGCGAAATACGTCGCGAAGATTAAAATGCTTCGTAAGCATATTTTAAACTATCCGCTCGTTTAGAAAAAAAAAAAAATCGAGAATGATATTTCTAAACGAAGTGATATATATATGTGTTAGGAATTTTTTATTTGGATGATAATTTGCCGAACAAATTTTTTGCAAAATACGTTCAAAAATATAATTTACTTGTTCCAAGACATGTTTTTCAGTTGGACGATGGATAGCTTGTTGATATTTAGATATTCGCCCCCCACATTGTTGGTTTCTCATCTGTCAAACGGACGTATCGCATAGCTGTTACCTACAATTATGAAATCTGTTTGCTTTTCGAGTTAAAAGAAAATGAATTCAAAGCAAAGGAATAAATCTTGTAGTGTGTGTTGTCTGTGTGAGGTTTTTGTCCGGTGATTTATTCCCTAACGAAAACAGCATTTTCCAAAAGAAGTCCAAATAAATATGCAGCGTCATGGTTTTATTTAGATTCTTTGAAAGGGCAAAGTTGGAGTGTAGGGATCTTTCACCGTAAATCAAAGAAAACGCTGATTTCAATTTGTGCCCAAATTTATCCCTTTTATTTCAGTATATTGAACGTTTGACTTTGATCTTTCTATATGAAAAGCGATATATCTTTGATAACCTTTGCCTAACTTTGATGTTAAATAATCTTACCAGTTAGCTCCAAAGAACGCAGTCACAATGCAGTATGTAATCCCTCCAGTGTTCTGAATGCGATGTTACCCACCTTTTATCAGGTTCCATTTTACCGCTTGTCGTTACATCGACATATTCTGCTATTTTGAAATAGCAAAATTTTGAAAAGTTGTCTCCTCGATCGTGTGTTTGAATATCACTGAAACTTACCCACAGATTACCTCGTGGCATATTGATTAAGTTTCGTATTTCTGTCAACCAATCATAGCTCAGTAAATTGACTCGTGCTGAGCTCCTGATTATGTAGAGTAGACACATTCCCCGTGTTTCCAAAAAATTACATCATCACTACGTACACAACGCATGAAATTATTGTCATCTTTTACGAAGGTTTCATGGGGATGATAATAATAATAATAATAATAATTTATCAATTTATAGTGCACTTTTTACATACAATGATCAAAGCGCATTACACTTTTGATTAAATTAAAAATTAACTTAAACAATATAATATGTCAAATAGAACTGAATATAAAATTGCTCACCGATAAAAAGTTTTAAAAAGATAAGTCTTAATATGCGCCTTAAAACTGTTCACATTAGTAATCGCACGAAGTTCTTTTGGAAGAGAGTTCCAGAGCCTTGGCGCTGCCACCATAAAAGCTCGATGACCTAACGTCTTGGATCGAGTAAGTGGCATAGAAAGTAAAATACTATCTGTAGATCTAAGGTTATATAAGGACGATTTAAATGTTAGTAAATCACATAGATATTTAGGAGCAAGGCCGTGAATTGCTTTGAACGTAATAAGCAGAATCTTAAATTCTATCCGGGCTTTAACAGGAAGCCAATGCAGACCGCGAAGAAGGGGTGAGACATGACAAAACCTAGATGCGTTACAAACTAGCCTGGCTGACGCTTTCAAAACTCCCTGCAATTTGTTAAGCTGGTAGTTGGGCAGCCCATACAAAAGACTGTTACAATAATCAACACGAGATGTAATAAATGCATGGACAAGCATTTCTGTTGATTCTCGAGACAAATACTTGCGAATGCGTTTGATATTATGCAAATGATAAAAGGCAGCACCACATAACTTGCTAACACGAGTTGACATAGTAAGCCGCTCATCAAACCATGAGCCTAGGTTTCTAGCTACTGTAACCGGACAAACATCAATCGACCCAACCCTAGTGCAATTGATGTTGGGATAGGTTTTTCTCATGGTTGCCGCTTAAGAGAGGGATGTTTTAGCAGTAGAAAGGCAAATGTTTGGCAAAGTGATTTATTCTTATATTTGGAAATCAGATTTAAATTTTAGCGTTGATCCCTTAGCTCTTCAACGAACTGGCATATCTTTCACAAATATTTTAGATATTGACATTTTGCTTGTTTCTTAATTGCAGATGATGGCAATATCAAAGACACGTAACAAAATAGAAAATTTTTTCACGTGCGTGCTTTTACGGCTTTTTCTCAGAGTTAAAAATCTTTTTATTATATAGCTGGCTACGCCAGAAATATGAAGCGAATCTTGTGTTCTAATTAATTTGAATATATCAACAAAGTTGAAATGGTAAATTAGCCACCGTTACCGTATTATAAAAGCTGACGTTTCGAGCGTTAGCCCTTCGTCGAGCGTTAGTCCTTCGTTTCGCTCCGACGAAGGGCTAACGCTCGAAACATCAGCTTTTATAATCGTAACGGTGGCCAATTTACCATTTCAACTTTGTTGATATATTCAAATTATTTCGTTACCCCCACCGACGCAGCCCCAAACAGTTTCTTTAGAAACTATCAGCCTTTATTGTTATGTTCTAATTGGCTACCTTAGGGAGCAAGATGGGTCCATCTTGCCTGCTTGGGATTGCCCACCCGCGTTAGAAAAGGAGTGTATGAAGCGGACAAAGTAGGCGATGAAGTCGCAAAAAGCGGCGGAAGACAGTCAAGACAAAAAATTTAAACAGCCTCCCTGGGTTCATTGTGTTACAAACACAGTTGGCCTCCTTTCTCGGCTCTCGAAAGAAACAAGTCATTCTTAATTCTTATTTAAGCGAAATCTTTTTTGCTACATAATAAATCCTAAAAACGACTGTATGATAGCCTCGTTCTGTCTTTTTTTTTTTTGCGTTTTTACAGACCTCAACTTCGTTTCGGTCCATAAAAACGCAAAAAGTAGCTCGGCCAATATTCAGCCATCACAACCGAAGAAGATTGGTCAATAACGCATATATACAACATCACGGGTCATGTGATAAAAATTTTTACCATTTTTGCCATCTATATAGCTGCTTTGCTTTCATAGACTTAAACATTTGTTGTCCCATTTTGCAGTATTACAAATATCACAAAGCTTAATATGATCAGCAAATCCAATCGCTATCAGTTTATTTCATGATAGATGATTATGATCTGGATTCAGGCTTCCCCTCATCATTTAATATCATCATTATTATTACTTTGTTAAGAATGAAACTCATGGACATGTTTCATTTTCCAATTTTTTGTTATTAAAATTATACTCAGGTTTCTTTCAAGTTACCTTTTGTAACTTCATGCCTTTTTTCCTCTTCAATGATAATTGCAGACTGCCACATTTTCGGAAGCAAACCCCGGCCATTCCACGTAGAGCATGCCTGGACATCGTCTTTCAAAAAGGGATATTGAGGCTATGGCCGAGAAGTACTTTTGCATGTATTGTCTACTTCTTTTAAGAGATGCCATGCAGACGAGTTGTGGACATTTTTATTGCCAGTCATGTTTGGTGAATCTCATTAAGTAAGTGTGCGTTCCAAGACTTTCGAGTACTTTATTATTGTATTTTTGCGTTATTTATTTTCATCGCCAAAGACGTACTGCTGACATCACTTATATTTAATAGATATCTGCATGTTTCCTGTTGACATCACACAAACTATGACGATTTTTTTTTACATCAGGGATGAAACATCCATGGTGATGATCTGTTTGAAAGATCAGACAAGGCTTCTGCCCACTCAGGTTTGGATATTGTTTCTTTGTATTTGCGTCTCTTTCAAATGCTATCGTATATAATCTTTCTAATCGAAAAGGAACTAAGTAGGAAATTCAGTGTAGATCTCATTATAACCAGCGTTTATTTTGGTCACCGCGGCGAATGTTCTTGGATACTCCTCAATAGAGGCGAAAACAAATTAGATCATCGCCAAACCTCGAGCTTGCGGATTGGGCATAGACAATAGACGTTTCATTGGTGCCACTGGCTTACAAGGGCACCTGTAATAACAACACAATTATTTTTTGCTTTGATAAAAGTGATTACAGTTCCTAACGTTTTACTTGAGTTGTCTGGCGTCATAAGGAATCCTGTGTAACAGTTGAGCTGGATGCTTTATTCAAAGCAAAACACAGCAGAGCAAACGTACCAAAAGGCAATAAAGTATAACTTTTTAAGCAAAATTTGTATATGAGTCAAAGTAACAGGTAACACAACACAATTAAAATGGAAAATAAAAAAAAATCAGGCAAAACATATCTAGATACGTTTTTATTCATGAAACGAATATCGTTGTTTACAAGTCGCTAGTTAAAAAGAAGCAAGTCTAACTTAACATTCATGAGCGGGATAGATAACCGCTTCCCGCTTAGCTCAATTGGTTAGAGCACCGGATTGTGTTATGCGGGAGGTCGAGGGTTCGAGCCACGGCCGGACCAACACTCATGGTCTTAAAATAACTGAGGAGAATTTGCTACCTTTCTATAATATCAAGAAATGGACAGATATTCTAGTCTTCTCGGATAAGGACGGATAAACCGTGGGCCCCGTCTCCAGCAGGGTTAGGGGTAGGAGACGTTAATTTTCCATGTACGAGATTACTGTGTGGTGGATTCCTGCCCTGCGGTGGGATGGGTGGGTTCACTGGCCCCGCAGTAATTGGCGCGAGCTGTTGCGGTGTCCCTGCCTATCCAGGTCGTGCCCTCAAGTTTAGCTTGTATATGTCTACCGGCCTGGCTGATGTGAACTGAGGCTGATAGTTTCTAAAGAAACTGTTTGGGGCTGCGTCGATGCGGGTAACGAAATAATTTGAATATATCAACAAAGTTGAAATGGTAAATTGGCCACCGTTACGATTATAAAAGCTGACGTTTCGAGCGTTAGCCCTTCGTCGGAGCGAATAGAGCAATTGTGGGTTTTGAGTGCTTTTAAAGGCAGAAAATGGAGCTACGTTATTGGTGGGAACATGGCAACGAGAAAAACACGAATAAATTAGTGGAATGAAAAGCGTTCGTTGATACCTGTGGGATTTAGACTGCTGGTTTGAAAGACGAATAAATTAGTGGAATGAAAAGCGTTCGTTGATACCCGTGGGATTTAGACTGCCGGTTTGAAAGATGAGCTTTTGTTCAAGAATTTTACAGTGTCCTTGTCATTCCTCTCCTCCTTCGCGACGTGGAAAGGAATGACAAGGACACATCGAAACCAGTCGCTAGAGATTTTAATTTACCTAATCATTCTAAGCAACGTATGGAAATCTGCGGTCTTTCCTTACACTTAGGTAGCACGGAAAGCCGTAAAACTCTTGAACAAAAGCTCATCTTTCATGATGATGAAAGTTCACATCTTATGATTTGAACTGAACCTCATTCACCTGGGATCTTGTCTACAATTCTGGGAACCTTCTCATTAAGTCACTTCATTTGCGAGACTCGCAGCGTGTCGAGACTTAAAACCGGGGTTGAACTCATACTCTCATTGCTAGTGCATCATAAGCCTATTTTGGACCCCACCTTTACTATATCGCTTCTGTTCCCGAGTGTAGTTTAAAGTTTTTGCCACCAGTATTCCAAAATGGCAATATGAAATCTCTTTTTAGATCGTCTAAAAAACGTCTATTGTTTATCCTCTTTACTTGATGCAATTCTCTTTTATTCGAATTTTACGCAAGTAATGCGTGCACTCTCAGCCGGAATTCTCTTGCCCCTGATTGTCGTGTGCTCTTTCAGGATTGGGTTTCATTTAATCGTTTTGTATAATCAAGTATCTTAAGATTTTCTTCGTGTGCATGCATATCATCTGGGCTTTAGTCACTTAGTAGAAAAAAATTTCTGAGTATAAGTTTTTTAACCTTTTCAACGAATTAGTCATGATTATCTCTTATCACCATGCAATTACATTCTTTCAGGTTTTTGCAGACAAATTCATGCGAAGAGAAATACTTGCTCTTGTCGTGTACTGCACATTCGTGGATGACGGGTGCCAATGGAAAGGAGAAGTCAGACATCTAGAGGTGAATGTCTATTCTATCTTACGACTGTTTAATAACCTTTTTTTTTTATCCGAAGACGTCCAAGTGGGTTTCGAGAAGAAAAATTATGGGAAAGTCGACCGAAGCAGAGATAGTCTCTGATTCTAAGATTTACTTCGCCAACGAATAAAGCTTTCTAAGCCTCTTAAATTCAATTCAAGTTTCTGGTTGTTAAAAAAAAAAAAAAATCTCCAGCACTTTTACCATCCTTGGAATGAACAGTGACATTTGAACAAATATGCCTCTTCATGTTGGCTAAGTTTTCATGTTTTGATAAGAGACACTAAAATGTGATTTTTTTCTGTCACAGAGCCATACCTCGACTTGCGAGTTCCTGAAATTACCGTGTGTTCATCCTGGGTGTGGTGTATTAGTGAAAAAAGCTGATCTTACAAAGCATTTAAAGGAGGAATGCATGTACAGATTAGAAAAGTGCCCATTTTGTCAACAACAAATCAATCTGAACAAAATGAAGGTGAACTATCTGCAAATGCTGTACATATGTTGGAGCTACTTTGAGGACACAAAAATTAAAAGCAAATAAGCCTTGGCTATAATCATAACTATGACGATCAGCTTGAGCCCAAGCTACTTGTGACTAGTGTTGTGCTTTTTGGTATCAATCTGGCGTTAAATAAGCATTTTAGTCGTTGATAATTTGAAATGATTATAATCTCCTTGACAAAGCAGCTTTCGGTTGCCAAAACAACAGAAATAATGAAAAGATGTAGCACCACTTATAGGTTGTGTTGATACTATGGTGACGTGACAGAACGAATCGTAACAGCGGAAATAATGTAACTATATTGTTACGAACCATCGCTAAATAGCGAATTCAGCACTTGGATCAAACGATAGTACACGCACTGTACAAGTAAGACATGGATTGTCTCTTTAACTACAAGGAATTGCACGGTAACTCTCAAGATAATGTTAAACCAATATAGAGTCGATTAAAGGTGTTCAAGTAGGTGGTTAAAAGCTTCCGTTGTTCTGTAGTCTGTAACTCAAACTGATGGTTGCAATGCTGGTGCATGCGTTTGGCAACGTGCGGCCAAAACCTCCCTAAAATATTTAATTTGTAATGGGTCCCTTGCCCTGGAGATCAAATTGAAGACAAGGGAAAATTATGGGAGAGTATTTTTTAAGTTTCTTCTTAGTACATGATCTGTGTTACAGGTGCACCATGAAACGGATTGTCCTGCATATCCAGTTCGTTGTGGCAACTGCAACAGAGAGGACATTCCTCGTAGACGGGTAAAATATTTTGATGAATAAGAATGATGTTTGAATAAAATCTCAGAATTTGAAATAGTGGTCAAAGAATGACGCTGTTATTTTCAATCTTTTAGAATAATGTGAGGACAATCAGTCCGGTGTGCAATTTCAAAATGCTTCCAAAGATGTAATCGTTACTTGCATCGTTGCCCCTATTACAAATGCTATTATTATAATCATTATTGTTAATATATGTAATAGGACTACATGCTGTCCAATTTGGAAATAATGGGATGAAAATAAATTCTGAGGACAGCCGAAATTGGATGGGGCCTTAGACCGAGTCCAATCTGGTTGTCAGAGCAATATTTTAGATCCAACTTTTTTCCAAAATGGGACAAGCATGTCTAACTAATTATATAGTTTCTCAGTTTTAATCGGGCATTGTTCAGTCAGGCTATTGTTCTTTAATTTGATAAAACTGTCCAATTAGGAATTGATTTGGATAGCTTGAAACAATCCAAATTAATCCTTAATTGGACAGTTTAAAAAAGATTAAAGAATAGTAGCTATGCTGACAATTTCGTACAACTACCAGCCATAAAATTATTATTATTATTATGAATTACTGTCACTGACAGGCTAATATTGTACTATTTAGGAAATAAGAGATCTTAGTCGGAGTTTGAGTGGTCTTCAATTTGTTTTCGAAAGGAAAATATCACTCACAAACGAATAAAAAAAATAAATTTTCTTTAGGAGAGCAGATCTAGGTTCTCTGATGGTGTCCCTATTTGGAGTAAAGGAATGACTTAGCTGTCTTCTGTTAGTCTATTAGTTGTTTCATCTTTTTGTAGCTGCGAGATCACCAGGATCCAGCTTTTGGAGACTGTGAAAATGTGGAGGGCCCATGTCCATTTTCACATATTGGTTGTCCAAAGAAAGAGGTTAGTAGGATATATTAAGTCTTTTTACTCTCTAAAGCACACCGGGAAGGACCATGTGAAGTCATTAAAATAGTCTCCCTGTTCTCCACTCATTTCAAGATGTCATAACCTCTGAAAGTACCCTTTACGTATACATCATTGGGTTACAGGTTGTTTTTTTTCGATGCAATTCGAGCAATAGTGAAGAATCACAATATAAAAAATGTTCTCAAATGAAATTGGAGCTCAAACCCTGATCCTAGACAGTTCGTATTTTAATAAATAATTTAAATAATATATGTGAAATTTTTACAGGTCCTAAGCAAGCGAGAAAGAAAGAAACATGTGGAAGAGGCAAATACATTTCACACGTCTCTGCTTCTTAAACAAATCTTGCCGATGACCAAAGAGATTGAAGGTATTTTGACTCGAAACCCCTCAGTCATCTCCAGAAATCCTCAGCTCCTTTCAAACTTTGATGGGGTAGTTCAAGATATTCTTAACCAGTTACAAAGTGGTACAGAAGAGAGAAGAAACCAGGAGGCCAAATTAAGAGAGCACAGTGAACGAATAACCCTTCTAGAGAGAACTGTGGCTTTAGGGAATGTTTCGGGAACGGAGGCGTCTGTCCGACGTCTCCCTGAAGCTGAAGGGGATTTACCATCTGGTGAAAACTCAAGAAGGCTAGTCAATCTTGAAAACAGAACCGCTGACCATGAAGTACTTCTGGTCGAGAACAATCGCACAATGGAGGAAGTTAGGCGTGATGTCGGTAACATTAAGAGGCAACTTGACAATATACAGGAGAGCTCCAGAAGGCATGACCGAAGGATTGAATCTATTGAGCACACACTGGCTCTCAGGAACGTAACCCTGGCAGATTTGGAGGAGTACGTGAGGCAGCAAGAATTCTCAAGCTATGATGGCCAGCTGTTGTGGAGGATTTCTGATTATGCCCGCAAACGAAACGACGCAGTGACTGGACAGCAAGTCTCCTTCTATAGCCCGTGCTTCTTCACTAGTCGCTACGGTTACAAAATGTGTGCCCGATTTTACCTGAACGGGGATGGAATGGGCAGAGGAACGCACATCTCTATCTTCTTTGTGGTCATGCGTGGACAGTATGACGCGCTCCTCCGCTGGCCATTCAGACAGAAGGTAACCTTCATGTTGCTAGATCAGGATAACGCAGAACACGTGATTGATGCCTTCAGACCTGATCCGAATAGCTCATCCTTCCAAAGGCCAAGAAGAGAAACCAACATCGCCAGTGGGTGCCCGATGTTTTGTTTGCTGGCTGAACTTAATAATCACGCATATGTCAGGGACGACACCATGTTCCTGAAAATCATAGTGGACACTACTGACTTGTAGACAATCCTGACCAAAAAGAAAGCCTTCGAGAAAACTCTTCCGTGGGCTTAGGGGTAGGAAAGGGATGGAGAGCTTGCAGATCGTTCCCTCAAAGGCGGCCCAGGCAGTATAAGAGCAGTTTTTTTATATCTACGTTTTACGAACACCGTTTGAATTTGCATTTATACAAGAATACGTGCAGATAAAAGAAAACCTTTCTAAAATATTTCTTAAAATTGAAAAAGGAATCGAGTTGAAAATGACTTAGTTCGGCCTTTCGTGATTTCGTAAGTTACCGTTTTCCTTTTGAAGCCTCTTCAAAGATCTCGTGGCGAGTTTTAGATTTGGTTTTCCAAATGAATAAATTGTTTGCAGGCTTGTTGGAAAATAAGCTACCTCAAGCTTACTAACCAAGTTAAAAGTTCCATAAATTTCGTGAAAACTGTCCGAACTCTTGAGAATTTGTTAGCATTGGAACTGGCGATGATGTGTCTTTTAGTTCGACGTTTCAATGTGCGTTCATGGTGGTGATTTCTGAGTGTACCTGGGTCGGTTCTACCTCCGCTTGATTCGACCCAGGAGTCCTCCCACCGCACTACTGGAAATACACTATGGCCTGATCGAGGGAAAGTGGTGCCACGGATGAAATACCATAATAATTTTTATACTAACAGGGTTGTGAGACGAAAAAAGGCCTGAAAACTTAAAAATCGAGCGCCTAGCAAGCGGTTGACATAAAATCTTGAACTACAAATGCTTCGAACTGCAAGACCCATTTTTGATAGTTTCACTAGAGGTAATTGTAAAGAGTTTGCACTATTTTCATAGAATTAATGGAGCTTCGAATTGGGTTGGACAGCTTGAGCTTTCCAGTTCGGAATCCTCCAAGTGATTCAAATTACGGCTGGAAAATGAATAACGAACCCTCTGACTGAATTCAACAAAATCTTTTAAATCCTATCCGCCGTGTTTGGACCGGTATGCGAAAAAACATTGCTTTTGACTTTTACGATAATCTGTGCTCTTTGATTTGGTTATCAATGGGTTAATGCTCAAGTATGCATGCCCTTTCGTAACCTCAAGAGCGGCAGAAACATTAGGTAGAAAATAGCAGTTTTGTCGTATTTACTCGGTTTCACAGGTTAATGTATCAAATTTATGTCTGAAATTCAAATTTATAGGAACAATCTCAAACTCCCCCACTTTCCCATCCCCGATCCTGCTGAGGAGCTTTCTTGCAAGTAAGGAAAAGAAGCGATATCTATTCAAGACACTTTTGCAGAGCGTGAGCGTTGATTGGACGAGAAGTTCCCTGTAAATAAAACCACAAGATTTCCCGAGAGACGTCTTTCTGTGATCCTTGATTCTTCAAGTGGTGTGATGCTCAAGACGTCTTGGTTGAGACATGTCAGATATCATACCTGACGAAGAATTTTTACTCCTTGTTGTTCGGCCTCTCCACCATGTTACGAACTATTTTTGGTGTTACTGATCCACCAGGGACTATGATGTAGCTTTTCTGGCTATGTTATGCCAATATTGAACCTACAGATATTCAAGGATGTTGCTTTCAGTACGCCTTTCTTGCTTCAAGTACGCCTCTCTTGGGAGCACTCATCTAAATTTCGATGAAGATTAACTTATATGTTTAAAAAAAACGGTCAGGTAGATTATGAATTATGGTAGTTTATTTCTATAACCTTAACTGTAATTTCGATATTTTACGTTGTTATATAGCTGGAGGCGCCCGTGGGAAACATGATGCGAATCCTGTGTTCTGATTGGCTACCCAAGCAGGCAAGATGGACCCATCTTGCCCGCTCGGGACTGCCCGCTTTGATCCTGCGCGAGAAAAAAAGTGCATGCAGTGCAGCGGACTTATAAAGTTCGTAACGTTTCGACAAAGTCGCAAAAAGCGGCAAAGGAAAGTAAAAACAAAGAACACATAAACGACCCTCGCGGGTTTATTGTGGTTGGTTTTCTTTCCCGGCTGCCCAAATAAAGAAGTCATTCTTTATTCCTATTAAAGAGAAATCTTTTTGCTATATAATAAATCCTTTATTGACCAAACCTGCTCGGTCACGATGACTGAATATCAGTCTCCTTCCTTTCTTTTTGCGTTTTAATACACCTAGATTTCGTGTCGGTCCGTAAAATCGCAAGAAGAGAACTCGGCCGATATCCAGCCAACTTGACCTCACGCTTAGTCAGTAACACATATACAGACCATATAGATATGACTAGTCAATATTAGCTGTAGGGGTAACGGCAAATAGGACTGCAAAGCAAACAAAAACTAAAAACAAGTAAAAAAAATTAATGAATTTCAGATGAAAATGTAATAATCGATACAATTACGACGAAGAAATATGCCTAACTCTTTTGAGAAATTTTGTGAAGGCCATTGATAGATATGCTTTGGACTAATTTTTGCGTCAAGACACAAGGGATGAAACGTACAACGGCAATTGTTAGTCCATGTCTAAAATTTTTTTCATTGTGCTCTCTGACTAAATCTAGGCATCGCCCCATGTGGCACGATGGCTGGCCGTGATTGGTGGATTCGAAGTGGATCACACACGGAGGACACCAGATCGCAAGACCAAGATAAGCAGCAAGAAATGATAATATCTTTTTTGTCATAATTGCTAAGGGGATCATAAGGTTCTTTGATTGGCTAACTACTACGGGAATTTTTTTCTTCAAATCTTTCCGTGGGAAGAGATTATGATGACGCCCCCGAGTTACCTCTTGGTGCTTTTGGAGAAACAGCCACAAAAAGTAGAAAGGGTTCGGGAAAAATTAGGTTGTTTTGTTAATCACCTGAGTAATCATTGTTGAAACAATTAATCTTTCTCTACTCACTACTTACAACACTAGCTTGCTTACACAACTTCCGTGGATTCTGATGTTGCTTGGCTTACGAGCAATTTATTAAAAATTGTAGTCTACGTTTACCTTAACTTACGAAGAAAACTTGCACTACTTTTTTTTTTTATTTGATATTAGCAATAACATTAAACAAAATTTACGGCGTTAACACTAACAGCACTAATTCAGACCTAATTATACACTGCTTCTAATGAAACTATACAACATTTACGTTGAAAATAGCGCTTATATAACTATTGCACCAGCTCAGTCATTTGTAAAAAAAAATTTAATGCTACGAATAAGTGTTTGGTGGCCAATCTGTCCTTTTGTACAATACTAACGTCTTTGCTTGATTTTGTCTTTATTTTAGGAATTAATTAATTAATTGATTGTAATTCTCAACAAGTCCACTTTATCAAATGGAAATTGGGATTCACCTGGGTATTAGTAACTGTAACAGAAATTTTTACATCTATAGCAGAAGATACTGCAGAACGATAGGGGATTGAGACGGCCCTAGTTACTGCTCTGACTGGAGCGAATTTCTGAATAGCTTTTACTACAATTATATTTTTTAAAATTCAATTCATTGCATACGTTATATTGTATTCAAATCAGGTTTCTTAAAATATTTGTTTCTTAGGCGATGGAAGAAAATTGTACAGGTAGCAGCGTGCTACTTTTCAAGTAGTTTGACGCACTTATTTGTTAACTTTTCTGTGTCTGTTTGATTAAGTTCTCTTATTTAAGAATGAAAGTAAACGTGTTTATCGTTTTTAATCCTAACTATGATGTTATATAGGAGGGTTTCATTTAATCTTGAAGTCAACAATTTCTTAGGATATTGCTTTTAACAAATGTCTACTGAGTAATTTTTTAATAATTTTTTGATTATAGACTAGTGAGCAGCACTTCTGCGAACAGTAGCTGTAAAACTTTTTCGTATTTTCCTACGCGTTTCGTCTAACTGTCGTAGACTTCTTCAGGGAGTTTTACAAGTATGACTAAACGCCTGTATTTATAAGCCAAAGTTACAGGGGCCGATGACCGTAAAGGCTCGGCCGGACTTACGAACAGGAACAGGCGAAGTTGTGAAAAATTTGTGAACTTTTGGCTTAATAATACAGGCGTTTAGTCACACTTGTAAAACTCCCTGAAGAAGTCTACGACAGTTAGACGAAACGCGTAGGAAAATACAAGAAGTTTTACAACTACTGTTCGCAGAAGTGCTGCTCACTAGTCTATAATTAAAAAATTAAAAAATTGTATAAGACAATCGACTTCTGTAAAGCTACAGATGAGTCACGGTAGGAAGAGCTAGTTGAGGTTAGACTACTCAGGAAACTTAGCTAACTATTGGAGATAGTCAATTACTTGTACAAATCGCATAACTGTAGATTTATGAATCATGTACATATGTCTAAATAAAGCTTACTTAAGCATTCCTGCATTTTCTTATTTTCCATCTCTGAATTTTAAGAATTGACATCAGATCTTTTGGCTTCAACTTGTTGGCCAGAAAAGAAGAGGAAAACCGTTATTTATTGATCTTCATCTCTTCTGCATATGAGATAAACAAAATTCCTGGGAGTGGTTTTACCTACGGGAAATCAAGCATGGAAAATTTGAATTTAGTGTTGCACTATTGGGAAACGCAAACTGGAAGCTCAACACGCAGCGAAGATAGCATTAAGCCCGACCTCAATTCACCCTACACTCGAATATTTAAAATTTGAACAGAGAAAACCTTCCCAAATATTTAAAGCGTCTATGACACCAACGGTATTTGAACTTAAATAAAAACTACAAGTCTTAAAAAGCAATAAGAAAAAAATTTCAGCCTCAAATAATAAAAATTTGACAATTTTCGTAGTAAAAAGTAGTATCAAATCGCGCGGCCAAAACAGGCATCGTGACGTCATCTTGTGTACCACAGCTTGCTGGAATTCAAAGGATCATGGCGGAAAACACAACACAGAGTAAGAGAACGAAGGTAAAGGGAGGAAGATATTGTGAGTTTTTTTTTCTGGCCGTAACAATGCTGCAACGAGTGGCTTCAAAACTCCTAGGTACACGAGATGACGTCATACCGATAAAGAAACTCGATCCCAGTCTCCGACCACTATTTGATCGAAAAAAGGCCAACTTTGAGCTAAGATTTTAGGGGTAAAAATATTTTAGACAGACTTTGTTTTCGGTAGATGTATAATAGAGATACTATATTTTTATTTGGAGTGAAAATCGTGTTGATGTCATAGGCACTTTAAAGGACATGTCTGATGCGAGGAAAGCAGGACAACGAATGCAAAGAGCTCCCGCGCACAAACTCAGCTGAGTTTCCCAGTTCGGAAGGATTGGGCCTAGTGACTGAGAACGGAGAAAGACGCCTTGGACCCCTTGATGCAAGACTGGAGTGGCGAGAACGACTGGATATGTCCCCTAGTCAGCCTCCTGGTCGACTCTGTCCTTCATCTGGCATCATGTGCCAGTCGCGGAACCTTGATTATTCCAGAATGACCCTCGTCGTATTTTAGGCCTTTTCTGTGACTTAAATGAGCGTGCTTTTGTATTTTTTTGCATTTTTTGGCGCATGTGTTTGGGCTTATTTAGTCCGTGTTTTCGGCCTGATTTAGCCCATGTTTTTGGCCTGACTTGGCCCGTGTTGTTGGCTTGATATGACTCATGTTTTTTGGCCTGATTTGACCCATGTTTTTGGCCTAATTTGGCCCTTATTTTTGGTCTGATTTAGCCCGTATTTGTGGCTTGATTTGGCCCGTGATTTTGGGCCTTGTTGGCCCTAGTTTGGCACATATTTTTGGCGTGGTTTGGCCCGTATATGTGGCCACTGAAAATAGAATATGAATTTTTCACTAGGACAGTTCAGGCTAGATCGGCAAATAATTTGATTTGAAGACTGACTCATTTTTTGTTATTTCCCTTGCTGTTTTTTCGGCAAAGTGTCAATTCTAACCTTATTAGATACAACACCTTATTTCTGACAACCTTTGCTAGGCAGACTAGACTATAAAAAAATGTGTTTCTGCTGTAGGCATCACCTTCATCCTTAAGTTCACTTATGGCGCATTCGTTATCAAAACTTGTAGACTTTTTTGAACTAGATTTATTATGAAGGTCGCTAGAATATACATACATCCTGCGGTTATGATCCACGACTGATGACATCCCCTATACTCGGAAGCTTGTAATCGATCGTGCAAACGTCAAACTAGAGGTGAAGGGAAGAGGGCGTGGCCTGAGAATGGTTGTTGGTATATAGAACCATCCTCTGACAGAGTATGACAACCTATGTCTAGTCAAAAATACAAACCGTTAATCCTTCAAAAATGCCGGGGCTGGAAGGCTACTCGCGATTTCCTACTTAAGCGAACGTGTGGTCCAGGAATTGGAGGTGAAACAGTTTCAGATAGTAGTGTCACAATTAGCAACCCCTTTCGGTAGGTTTGATTCCTCTGCCAGTCTGTCGCCTCCACATTTGAAGTACAGTACAATTCTTTGGCCATAACTCCAATACAAAGCCTTCTAAGTTAGCGGTCGATTGCGTTTCTTGGCCAAAGGCTAGCCTGCAGCTTTAGGACAGTGTAGACCTTCGCGGGTGTCTTTCGGCTAAAAAAAAAAGAAAAAAAAATACTCACATAACCACCATAGACTATACATCAATTGAAAGTTTATGAAATACACTATTCGGAAAAATTCACTTAAATTTAGCTTAATCTGTTGATCTAATCGTAAGCCGAATGGGGTACGACAATTCGAAATGGACGATGTTTCTTTTAGCGAGTTAATCGCATCGTGCGCGTCTATTTTTTTTTTTTTTAATTCTATCCTTGTAAGTCGTTTCTACTTTCACTAGTATTTTGCTCTAAAAAAGAAATTTTCTACAGTTATTCTTTGCAAAGACATCTCTTTAAGCTAATGTTGGTTGAGACAAAATGTGATACAAGAAACTTTCTCAAATATAAAGGTGACAGGAAAACTTTAAAAACTTTTGCACAGAACGTGTGGGAGATATTCTTACCTATCTTTTGTGATTAGAACATGTGCTGTTAAAATTCTCTAGCTTGTTATGGAAAGCTTATGACAATATCTGAGTGGCGAAAACCCTGGTCCTACTCACCAAAGGGTGAGAATTGACACCCCCGCAGCTCAGCTAAGGTAATCCCAAGCTTTGCGTAACGACACCAAACAAACACCCACTTTTTTGGGGGTATGACATCATAGCCATCCTCGATGGATTGTGGGAAAAGAGGTAGCCCAAACTTTCATGTAGACGGGAGTTAATTGAGATTTCGTTATTTTGATGTCTACCGTGATTTCCCTCTATTTGCTTTTAAGATTCCAAGGAAACAGTTATATCTTGGAGCATTAGCAAAAGAGGTTTGTCTGCTCTTATTTAAACTATCGTGTATGCCTACAACTTTGACAGAAAATAAGGGTGAGTCGTTTCCGGCCGGTAGAGCGACAAGGGGTAAGGTAACGAATCTGATCTATGCCTCGCTGGTACTTTCGCTTGGCTCCAAACTTCGACTCGTCGATCTCCACTGTTTTTCCTACACCTCCGATCTTCCTGTCAGCGTTCATAATTTTCGTCGAACATACCGTTCGTAAGTCGCTCAGCGCACGGATCACTGTAGGCTTTCAAAGGCTAGTCAGTCTGGCGATGTTACTTCCAGAAGCCTTGATAGCCCACAGGAACATTAGATGAAGCCACGTACTCAGCGGGATGTTGGAACCTTCGAAAAACCAGGTTCGACAGCGGCTGTTTGTACAGCATCGGTGGTGTGTCGGTAGTGTGTCGGCCGACGCGTCGGTTGGATCAGATTCGTTACCTTTACCGCGACAAGCGTAGGTACTTTACTGTGTTGGTTGCCGCTGCAGTTGTAAATACAGTAATCGTTATATTGAGCATTAGCGGGCAATGTGTGTATGTGATCTAACCGCCGTCTTCTCACGAATACCAGGTATCGTGTTAGAACTCATTTTGAGTCGTGATCTGTTGGAGCCCACGGCAAATTATTATTAATGCAGGAAAGAGGAACTCACTATTTTCCTTACGGAACTGAACAGAACTAAACTCTCATTAAACATCGTTTGCAAACTTCATCTTTTACTAGTTTACTTCCATCACTCTATTATAGCGAGTATTTTTATCTTAGTTTTCATTTATCAGATCAATGATCGATGAGGAATCCATAGAAAAGCAGAAAAGATTACCTTAAAAGTTACTATATTTGAAATCTAAAGCAGGAAAATTTGATTTAGTAATCACAATAAAAAACTGCCAAAAATCTAAGAAATATTCTAGAATTTAACCTGCCAGAGGAACGAATAGATATAGAGGTAAGGAATAAGGCACCCGAATTCGTTTTACCAACAGAGCATATTTCTCGGAAATTCACTACACGTAATTTGCACTTTAATTCGTTTCTCGCAATGTTTTGCGTGTCCCTAGTCAGTTCGTTAGGTAGCACCCTCCATTACAGAGTGAATGAAAAAAATGAATTTAACTTCAGCAGATGTGACAGTGACGGTTTGGCATAATCTTCATTATTCTGACAATTTGCTATAATTGAATAAATTGGGATTTGACTTCGAGAACCGTGTCTCACTCACACAACTGACACGATTAAAATGTTACAAGGTGCTTCATGTCTAATTTCCGATATGTATAGATTTTAGCACTTGATTTACACTCTAGATATGTTGTTCCACTTAGCTGTGACTGTTTTAAAGTCGTTCTCATAAAATGGAATTGTTTATTTAATTAGAGCAGTTAGAAAGTTAGTTATTAGTCATTTTCCAATTTTTCTTTATTTTATTATACTTTTCTCGTCATATTGGCATGTACATCTACTACACAGGCCTAATCAGCCTCATCTAAACCTCAGTAGAAATAAAGTTACTGGCACTTGAGTGAATTGTAGACATCAACTAAAATGTAATACAACAATAGCAATAACAGTTAGGTAAATTTATTTTGAATTCATAGTTTTTTTTTCTCTATGTACTATGTCTTTGGATAAATATGTTATTTATTATTTAACCCAAAACAGACAACAGGTGTAACTATAAAAAAATTCCATTATTATTATTGTTGTTGGTACAGTTATGAATTAAAAATCATTTGATAAAACTGCATGCTGTGATTTGTTGATTTTACTAGCTAGCAGTTTGAAACAATTAAATGAACTTACATGCAAACAAGTATGTGTGAGGAGGGCCTCATTAGGCACATGTTAGGGCTCAAGCCACGCATTAATTAAATATTTCTAGAATTTAAGATCAGAATCAACCTAACTATTATGAAAAAAAACCTATTATCAACAGCTTAATCCAGCATCATTATTATATTATCATCACCAAACCAGGTTTAGTTGCCTGGATTATGGGGAAACTAGGGAATTGAAATGACTATCCTTACTGCTGGAACAAAACCTACGGATTTTTAAACATTTTCCTTTTCACATGCAGCTGATACAAAAAATTAATGAATTTCTTGAACGCACACGGGACACACAGTCCAGACCTCAAAGGTCAACAAAGTTTAGGCTGGTTGTTACAACACACAAACTCATTTTTCCTGAGTCGATCTAGCTATGCTGGCACTTTCTTGGACATCATATTAATTTTCTGACTAATTTATTCAAATTTATTGCTGTAATAGTGTGAATTACAGTGGGTATAATTTCCTTGGATGTGATTTGGGGATAAACTGTCTTATCTTTTTCTAATAACTCAGTGGAGTTATAATCTGTTAGTTTCATATGATTTGTATAGATAATCAAATGATTTCGAGTGCAATTTGGAATAAATAAGCACGAGTAAATTTTTTCATGTATATTATTAGAACTGTAACATAGTTATAATTGGACACAGCTTGTAATCCAATGGTTTCATCAGTCAGTCATACCATATGGTCATACTGAGTGTCCACCAATCACAGAATTTATTACTGACAGTAACCAGATCATGTGAACTTTGGGCAGCCAAAGGGCAACTGTTGGTTGAGTATCAGTGGATACTATCTGTCAATCTGTCAACCTATAAACTCAGTCAGCTGATATCTGTCACCTCTCCACAAGTGATACTTGCACGGTCAATAACCAGGGGATACTTTAATTTACTGACGCTTGTATGATGCTTAGCCGATACATTTTCAACACTCAGCCAACACTACCGTTGCTTCACACAATCTACATCTACTTTTCAGCTGTGAATTCAAAACAAATGTCTGCATGATGATCCCTAAGTAAACAACTGAAAGGCATTTTGACCAACAGACTGCAGACTGAAATTAACAAATAAACGATTGGCTCTTGTTACTGAGTGCTATCTTCTCTGCTCAAATATAAATTTATTTTCTCCAGCCAATTCAAAGGGGCTTAATTGGTGGCCATATTCGTCCATTCTCCTAACTTACAATGCTGGCAACATTCATCTCTGCCAAAGACTTTTTTCCAGCTTATGTTTTTTTGTCTTCATTGCTTTTATATACCTATTCAAAATGAATTGCATGAACTGTATCCTCACTCTATCGAGTTTGGGCATTGCAGACAGACTTTTCTTTTGCCTCCTTTGTGGGGAAGTGGAAGGGGCTACTAGAGACTGTTTCTATATAATATTTCAAGAAAAATAGGGGTTAACAATACACCTCTATCACTGACAGTCCACCAAAACACCACTGACACTTGAGTGATATGCTGCAAACTATTGATTTTCAACGTGATGGTTGAGGTGTTGGCCAAGTGTCCACCAAAAATCTGACCACATATAGAGCAACAGTGGACACCAGTGGTCTACCAACTTGAATAACATAGCAACCAACAATAATATCCACCAATACTCAACCACCAGATGCCCTATTACACATGATTCCACTAACCATAGCATGGTTACCATCCCTATTTGAGGATTTCCAACATATAGGAATCTATTTCTAGGGCCTTTTAGGGCTTTTTAAAGATTGGATTATTACTGCTCTTCTATTCATAAAGGAATTTTGTTTTCCTTGGATACCCTTGTGTTTATGATTAATTAGAAACAAGACCAAGTGATTGCATGACTTATGATTGACAATTAGACTCCTGCTTTGGGGTTGTCCAATTTATTTAATCACTTGTATGATTGCAGACTGAACTTTACTCATTCAACTTAATTAGACTTAAGTGTTATTATGATCATCAGACTTGTACAGCAAGAAAGAACAGCACTCCCCTCCCCTTCTTAGGACCTTTATTCTATGCAAAACATGCAAATTGTGTAGATTGTCTTGAAACTGCAAATCAAATCATAAAATCCTTCAGAGAAAAATACAGCAAACTACCCTCAATAATTACAAATTTAGAGTAATTTTCTGAACTTGGAACCTGGCTAGGGGTCTATTTCTCAAAAGTCCCGGTAATTCAGCAGGCCTGAAGCCATGTTTCAAAATCAAAATTTAAGGAATATAAAGCAGGTTCTGGCACCCAAATCAGTCCACTTTGCTTCTTTAGCTGATAGTCTTATTATTATTTTATTTTCAAAACTTTTAAAATTTCCATCTTGAATGAGAGCAGAACAGCTTTATGGCCCCGTTAAATTACCGGGACTTTCGAGAAGTGGGCCCCAGGTTTGTGAAGAAAAGATTTAACTGGTCTACAAAATATTAATTTTGTCTTTTTATCTGGACTCTACATTTGTTTCTACTTGTTTATTGTCTAGAAATTTAACAGTTGTTTTGTCTCTCTTTTTAGGACCCCTGAGATATTTGTGATCTTGCCTTTTTGCACTGCAACCCCGTATGAGGTATTAAATCTCCTAATGTAATGGAAAAATTCCAGCTTGCACTCCCACATTTAGATATGACTTCACTGTGTGCAAGAAACAAATCTCCTGAGGAAGAGGAGGTGAGAAAATGTTTACCTAAAGGCTATAATATTATAATTCCTCCACAGTCAGTTGTGAGTGGTAGGTCAATTTAGGATTTGTGATGCATCTTTCACAATCTGCTCACTAGCTCCTTTATCCACCAGTTAAGATGTCTGTCCAGTTTCCCTAAAAGCTGCCTTTGATTTTAGTAACCCAGTAACCTAATTACTAACCAACTTGAATGTATTTGGTCCAAACCTGTCGAATCTCGTCAAAACTGCCAAACCTTACCATTTAACAAACAAATTCAGCCTGGTCAACCCAGCTTACTAACCTAATTATCACCTTCATCATGGCTGTTAAATTTATCAACCTTCCCCAAACCTCAGCATCACGATCATATGATAATCAGTATCATCTGTAACCTCACTGATCGCCAACCATGTGTACGTCACAACCTTACAACCTCCTAGTCTGCAACCCGATCAATATCAGCAACCCCAACATATTTGACCTCACCGAGATCATGAATCTTACTGTGACATTACTTTTAACCTTGCCTATCATCATCAACATCATCAAACCATAATAAACTTCACCAACATCATCAAAAATATACCAAACTCTATTAACTTCACCTACCTCATTCAAAACTATGGCCTTAGGTACTTGCATCACCAGCATCATGCACCAATGTCAATGACTCCCCAAAATTTGCATCCCCAACAAACTTTACCCATCCCCAGAACGACATCAACCTCGCCCTCATAACCAACCTCACAACTGATCAATAGGACCAACCTTAATGTGGTACTGTAAGTGCTTGTAATATAATTTCTTTGTCAATTTTTCCATTTTTGTTTGTTTTCAATAATTTTATTTTAGATTGATAAATAAACGTTTACTGTGTAGGTTCTTCATATTTGTTGATTTTTCATGTTGAATTTTGGGTGAAGATTTGACTTACTCTTTTCTTTTACAGGGCCTGGCTGAAGAAAAATGTCTTGCCCAAGATGACAACAACGACGTTTCAACTTCCGGTTCTAACAACGAAGAGGTGTGGAAAGTATCATATGTTTTGAATTAAATCAATCAATCAATAAAGAACGGTCTTCATTCACGGTTTTAACAGACTTGAAAACCTATTAATTATTAATTTGATAAGATACTTGATGAAAAGCCGTCAAAACACTAGAAAATATCAAATAGAATCTATATAAATTCAGAGACTCAAAACATTTCTTTTATAACGCGTTTCTTAAACCGTGTAAACTACAAGAAAAGAAAGGGCTTGACCGGGGTGATTACATCATAATTTTTGTAAGGAGAGCGCTACAACCACGAAACATGAGAGACGTCTTTAATTGAAGCGTTCCTCGATTTGTTAATGACAGTCAGAAACTGCTTTTATGTAGCGAACCCTTTCAATAGAGTTAACGTAATACTTCCAATTTTTTCGTCAGACCTATGATTTATTGGTATAAAAACACGTTCATATACGTTCCTTTTGACACGACTTACGTCATTCACGTTATTTCTTAGGAAACTAAGGAGGACGACCTAAGATCTCTTAAAAACAGTCGTCTTGAGGGGACAAGTCAACCGACAGAGCCATCTAAGGATGACAAGGATTCTGATAAACTTCAACGCGAAAGTGGATCTAAACAATTTAATGAGGTAAATATTGGTGAAACTTTATCCAAATGAAACTTTATCCAAGTGTCCCTATATACTTGTTCCTACTTCAAATGGTATTCTGCCTAGGAAAGAAGCTCCTATCCAGTTGATACTTTCACCTCCGAAGATATGAGTCTACCCACTAAATTGTGCAAATGAATGGTTTAATAGTTAGAGGATTGTCCAGCCGATGTGACTGGTTGATTTTTATATACACTGTCGGATTAACGCCGTAGATTTGTCTGGCTTTTTCTTCTATGATAAAGCGTTTGAAAGCATCCGGAACCCTCGAAACCATCCTTATCTTTGCCACGTAAGCGTTAATGTTTAATTTTATTCGTAGTTTTATTTTCTCTCAGCATTGTCTTAATCGCGATTTTGAATTTGAGAGTGTTTGATACAAAGAAGTGGGTGTTTTGAACTGTTCGGTTATTTCTTTTTACAACTACGCAGTAATGTACAAATATGAAAAAAAAATAATACCCGGTTATATTTCTACCGTCGCAGGTTAAAGGGGCACCTAGTTTGCTTGAAGACATGCGGGTAATTAGAACCGCTGAAAACGAGGACGTCAAGATTAAGAGCCTGCCCTGTACCGTAGTTGTCTCTTCAAAAGATGAAGTGGTCGCTGACACGAGTTCCGCCAAGAGACTATCCGAGTTCGAACGTGACAGTCTTGAAGGAAAGTACATTATGAAGCTTGAAAGAAGATTAGGTTGCCTTGAAAACCTGATACCCCAGTACCACTCTCGTTTTGAAGAAGATGCAATCTTCAAACAAAAGTTGCAGGAGAAGATACAGCAGCTTAGAGAGGAAGGCGAAATCTTCAAACAAAAAATGGAGGACAAGATTCAACAGCTTGAATCAAAACTAGAAGAAAAGGATCATCAAAACTAGAAGGATCAATCAAGGATCAATCAAAACTAGAAGAAAAGGATCATTACAAGGAGAACGTGCAAAAAACCGCCAAACAAGCTGCAAAATCAGGGGAAATGGCCCAACCTCGGGAAAAGACGAAAACGGAAATGAATCTGTAGTACCATTCACAGTTCAAAGGTATGGCTGAAATGAAAGCAGTAGACCAAGACCTTTCGCGATTGAAAGAAGTGGATAGCGGTAGTGAGAAAATGGAGAGAAAGGTGGCCGGGCCCGGTTCACATTTAAGAGAATCGGATTACAGCAAAGAGAACATGGAGGGGACTGCTATTGCCGAGATTCATTCGCTGCTGGTAAAAGAAACGCATCATTAAAAAGTGAACACAGAGAAAGAAATACAGGACGCAAAGAAGAAAAGTGATGAATGTTTTAAGACAATAGAGAGGAAGGTAGAGGAGCACGCATTACAGTTGGATGAGCGTGAAGAGAAGAGAGAGAAGACAGTGGCCCAGTTCCATTCTCAGGTCGAAGAAAAAGATCATCAAATGGAGAACTTAGAAGGAGAAATACATGGTACAAAGAAACTGTTTAAAGAAATTGGTAAACGTGTGGAGGGAATCGAGAAGGTGGCCGAGCACGCTTTACAATTGAATAAGATGAGTTCTAGTATGAGGACGATAGAGAAAACGGATACCCAGTTCCATTCACAGCTGGTAAAAGAAGCGAGTCGTCAACGTGAAAAGATGGAGCAGGAATTAAAGGAGTTAAAAGAACTGATGAAAGGAATTTCTCAACACACCGAGGAAGTGGAAAAGAACGAAACCGATCACGGTTTCCGTCTGGAAGAAATTGATTCGCGCGTAGAGAAAATCATGAAGACGATAATTGATCGATTTCAATAGCAGTTGGAAGAATCGCGAAGATTCCTGGAGGAAAAATTGAAGAAGGAAATGCGAGATGTAGGTGATGAAGTCAAGGACCAATGCACTTTCCTCTCCACTCATCAAGAAAATATGGCCCTTCTTCTCCGTGTTCTGGGTGACCTGAATGTAAAGTTTCAACGTGAAGTCAACAAATTAAATAGGCGAGTTGATATCTTATTCGCACGTCAGATAATTGATGGTCCAGTTGTACCCACTAGGCTTGGATGTCCTTGTAAAAATGCCTAATTATTTGGTAATAAACATGTTTAATTGCGGCTGTTTGCCCAGTGACTTTCATGGGTATATCAGTGGGTCAAACCATGCCAAGGGTGAATAAATACTTGTATGTTATGTCGAAAACGAAAATGACTTTTTTCCTTTCTTTAAAAAGAGATAGTCACTGATTCGTTTCCCAAATATGGATAAGGCACAAACCGATCGTCAACTTTCCAATCATTTCGAATCTGTGTCGTTTACTGTATTTATGTAAAAGAACGTGAAATGCAGATAGAGACGCAAGGTTAAGCTCTACTAAAACGTCAGCTCGAGGTACATAAGAAATCTATCATACATTTTGTAGAATTTTTGATTTTGTTAAGTATAGCCAGGCTAAGCCTGAACAAACTAATGTTTTAAGAATTAGGAAGGTTGACTTTTAACTGAAAAAAGTTGCAATTGATTTGGCGAGATTGCTGTCTTACCTTATAGTCACAACCAGGCTAAGCCTGTTTGAAATAGTGTTTGTTTTTGTTTTTAACAATTATTAGAATTATAAAAGGTACAGAGAAGTTATCCAAAGTAGTTCGAGATTTCAGTAGTTTTGATTACCCACGATTTCAACTCATCAGCTTATTTTCCCACCTTTGGGATAGTTAGCGTGTTTCAACTTTGATTTTTCGTTCGCTTCAAATTAATATTTTTCTTTGTTTTGATTAGCATCCCTGATTACTATCAATCAAGTTTTCTTGACTGTCGAGAGATATTGTTTAATTTTTAAAATCGATTACTTTTAATCAGGCCAAGCCTAGTGATGTGAAATGGTGCTTGACGCACTTACTAGCACGTTACGATTTAGGAAAGTGTTAAAGGATAAAAAAAAGTGGCATAAGCATTGTCATATGTAGTTTTTTTAGATTTTTTAAAATATAACAAAGTTAACAAGATAGTTTGGTTTTATTAACTGAGTTGATAAAAAATAAATGTAAACTGGCCTACGTAAAGCGTTTAAAAGTTGACGTTTCGAGCGTTCGCCCTTGAATGCCTTGGCACCTCAATATTTATCGAACATGCTAGTGCTGTACACACCAGCTAGAACTCTACGCTCTTCTAACAAACAGTTCTTGCAAGTGCCTACATTTAAACTTATATTAAGACATATGGAAGCAGGTCATTCAGCTATGTCGCGCCCTACCTGTGGAACAAGCTCTCAGATACCAAACGACAGGCACCATCACTTGCGACATTTAAGTCAAAGCTTAAGACCCATCTTTTTAGTCAAGCTTTCGATTTGTAGGACCATTAATATTAATTTGATAGTACTATTCCCTATTTAATTTAATTACTTGTAATCATTTTAATTGAACATGTTGTAAAGCGCTCCGAACTGTAGGGTGGGCGTTATAGAAATCTTATATTATTATTATTACGCAGTGTACACGTATAGATGCTATAATAAATAAAAGAACATAGGGCGCAAAGCGTAGCCTATGTCTTCTTAAGAAACGTACAGATAACTATGTTTACGTCTGAAAACTAAAACGAAGTATTCCCTAAAAGTCTCTAAAACACTAAAATTTTCGCATGCACTGTTACCTGACGGTGGCCTTGAAGGTGCGCGCTATGTTAAGGTATGAACTTCATATATTCATTGTATCTCATTTATCACTTTCACGGGTTTATTACGAATCAACTTAAGGGCCTGCTCCCAGTTGGCTTGTTAGCTCAATTGGTAGAGCGCTGCACTAGTATCGCAGAGGTCAGTGGTTCGAGTCCCGTACAGGCCTGATTTTTTTCAGGTCTGATTTTCGCTATTGCATGAATAGCGCTATCTACTGCGAGGATCGTGCATCATACGTATGCAACCATTATGTTTTATGCGAACCACGCAAACTTTTAAACACGTTCTCTTGTAAAACCTGCGAAAGTATTCAGTATAATTTCCGGTAAGATTTTTGCGGACAATCTGATCTATTTCTGTTACATTGTGTGCTGAGACTGAAACCTTTCACCTCGAGCAAAGCTCCGTCGCACGGCCCAATCAAAAATGGCGAGCAACTGAGCTTCTTGCATATGTCCGTGTCAAAACACACGAAAGGACTCTAAAGCATTCTTCACTCTTATTGGGCAGAAAAACACACAGATTTTCTGGCACCAACTAGATGCCAGAACGACTGCGACCGTTTGGAACTAGTCTTGTAAGACAATGTCCCCAGGGGCTCTTCCTCCGTAACTTGAAATCGACTCACAGCCCCTGGGTCTCCGAGGATGCCAAACACCTAAACTTACATTGATTGTGAAATACAAGCTCCTCCTTATCCCTCCTCCACACTCGCAAGGCAGGTAGTATTTACCCGAAACTGTTTGGGCAAAGGAAAGTGACAGAGGACGGATGCATTTCTTCTTCTTGCTGGCAGTTTTCATGCTGGAACTGGTGGGTTGCCGTCGGCTGGAGCCGGATCTGGCCATGTTTCAGTTGGTCCGTTTCCACCTACAAAGTGCCTTAAAAGATAAGGCATAGATTCCCGGTAATTAATTTATACTATAGAGAATGTTGTATCAAGAAACAAGCAAAAGAGCTTACTGACGGGCACACTCCCTCTTGTTTGTTTATGCTTTCCAAGTTTAGCTAATTGTGGGTCTTCTGAAGTTTTTTATCGATTGCTTGCATTTTTCTAAATTCGTCTTCAGCTTTGGGAACAAAATAAATCCTCCTCTAATTAGTCGTTCGGGATATCTCTCATCTGCATTGCATGCCACGAAAGGTAATTGATAAAACGAACAGCTGGCAGACGGCTGGTTTGTTTGTACTAACTTTGGTTTGCGTTGCAAAGGAATTATCAATAGAGTCCTAAAGCGATGACGTCACGTTACCACGACGCCGAAAAATTCGGTTCTAAACAAACTCGCATTCCTTTTCAGAATGGCGACGCTTTCTATCGCGTCGCTGCTTTCCTATTTTTCAGACGAAAAGAAATCCATAAAGAAGGGAGGAAATCATTATGAGTCTGATCATGTGTAGTCATTTAGCTATCATGAGGGAGTTTTGCGAGGAGAAGTTCAAGCAAGTATGAAAAAGGTTTACCGTGAAGTCACGGTGAGTTACTCTTGCGAGAGTTGTTCCGACATTTAATTAATATCACAGGTTGGCCTTCTTTCCACAACTTTTTTCACCTAAAAACATGCTTGCCATACGAAAAATCCTTTATTTTAAGCATGCAGATTTACTTGGATGAACAACAAGACATAAAAACAACCGAATGCGAATGTCCAAGAGGAGCGTGCAAATGTAGTCACGCGGCCGCCCTTTTCATTCATGGGATCTACCATCTAAGCCGTGCAGACGTGGAATGCCAGTGGAGGAAGAGAAAATCCCACACATCACTCTCAAATCAAGCGGTTTCTGAACTGTTCCCTCCACCAAAACGTTACTGTGCTTTGTCGAGGGCGCCGACTCACGCCGGTCGTTCCACACTCTACGAAGATCTGAAGAACTATCGAAACTTTACTGGACTTTGCTGGCTGCTCAGCCCTGAGCCACCTGTCGCCAGTAAGCTGCCTATGCCTTCTATCGAGGAAATTATTTATTCTGACGAATTTCCTTCGAGCAATAGGAATTCAAGAGCAGTTGGATTGTTTGGTTTGCAGTTCCAGGCTAGACGAGGAAAAATCGTAAGGATTAGCGAGATAACAGTTGGTCAAAGAAACAACCCTGCTTGGCCTATCGCAAGAAGGGGCCGACTTACCGCCAGTAACTTTGGCTCCATCCTTCATGCGAAAAGAATCACCCCTTCACTACTGAAACGTCTTCTCGGAGAATACGATTTGTTGAGAGTTAAAGCGATCCAGTGGGGAGTGGACAATGAAGGGGAAGCCATTAGAGCATTCACCCTCAGAACAGGAAAAACGATAAAAGAAACTGGTATTTGGTTCGATTCTTCTGGAATCCTTGGATCATTCCCAGATGGTATTGTTGATGATGAAACTATTTTGGAAGTGAAGTGTCCGTACACAGAACGAAACGTTACAATAGAAGAGGTTGTTAAATCAAAAAAATTTTCCCTGGAAAAAAGTGAAAGTGGGCAGGGTTATGTATTGAAGAAAGAGCATGTGTACTGGCACCAAGTACAGGGACAAATGTACTTTTCACCTAGAAAGTTTTGTTATTTTGTTGTGTGGACTACAAAAGATGTAGCTATTTTACTGATACAAAGGGACGACACTTGGGCAAGAAACATCCCACGCTTAACTCAATTTACAATGACCATTTATTCCCAAAAATAGTTGAAGGAGAATCGTAATTTCTGTAATTCCCCAAACAAGACAGAGTAATTGTAACTTTTTTATTCCCAAAAGTAGTTTAAGGAGAAATTCTCCTTAAACTACTTTTGTGAATAAAATAGTTACAAATTTTTACTCTTTCCCACTCGCACCATGATATTTGTATTTTTAATATATGGACATGCACATCTGCCGTGATGGGATATACCTTTGTGATTAGAATTAGAAATAAAAGAAGTTCTGTTCTAAGTAAGGTAACAGTGTTATGATGTGTAGTGTTATGATGTGTAGGGTAAGGAATGTGAGTAAACAACAACAAACATATGAAACATATGTGTGAACTGCGGTTATGAGACGTATATGAGAACGATACTTCGCAGTAAAGCACTATTTGAGCAATAGTGAAAATCAGACCTGAAAAAAAATTTTTTTGCACTATTGCTCAAATAGTGCTTTACTGCGAAGGATCGTTCTCATATACGTCTCATAACCGCAGTTCACACATATGTTTCATATGTTTGTTGTTGTTTGATTTATCATCTACGGGTTTATATCGAATTAATTTGATGGCCTGCTCCCAGTTGGCTTGTTAGCTCAATTGGTAGAGCGCTGCACTAGTATCGCAGAGGTCAGTGGTTCGAGTCCCGTACAGGCCTGAAATTTTTTTTTCACGTCTGATTTTCACTATTGCTCAAATAGTGCTTTACTGCGAAGGATCGTTCTCATATACGAATGTGAGTAAAATAACTGTTCCACTTATACTTGAGTTCAACATGACATTTATTATTATATGTTATTTCAGCTTCGAAATGAAATCTTACACTCACTTATATGCCATAAACAAAACTATTCAAATACCATATCCTCACATCCCTCCTTTATTAAGGAAAATTATAAATTTACAAGAGCAGCACACAACTGAAACAGTACATCAGCATAGCAACGTAAGTAAGAGGGAATAAAACTCAAAATTCGAAAGTCTTTCAGCCTGGCATTGGCTCTTTCGACGTGGATTCGACATCTTGCTATGGCCTTTGTAGCCCTTGCCTCACTTTCAGTCAAAGTTCCTTTGTTCAGAAATGGTGCTATATTTACTGAAACTCCATGGGGGACAATGTCCTGGATAAGAAATCCCTTGTCAGCAAGTATCATGTCCCCTGGGGTCAAGTGTTTGAGGAGGCCTGACTCCTGCACGATGGCTTTGTCAGAAATAGATCCCAGGTAAAGCATACTTACATAGGTTATCACAGCGTTTGGTGCAACACCAACAATGACTTTAAATGAATGCATTCCACGATAGGATGAGTAGGTTGCATTTTTTTGACTCATTAGTTTAGGTGCTGCAACCTCAATATCAGTGCAGTCTATGACTATGCGACAAGATCCATACTGACTAAAGGATGATGGTGCTGATAGTTTGTTTTTGTCTTGAGAAGGAATTGATGTCATAATGTCTTTAAATAAAATGTCATGCAATACATGAATAAATTTTGTAATAATGTTAGCAATTGTAGCAACACTACAATTAAATAGCTGAGCCAAATGTAGATTTGTGTAGTTCTGCCTGACTCTCATTAAAGTAATAAATATCTGGTCTTCAAAGGTGATAGATTCCACCTTCCAGCCCCCTAAATAGTTGATGAAATCTTTAAACCTCAAGGCATGTTTCACAACAATGTCAAAGACTTCCTTTGTTGGAAGCCCAGTTTCCATTCTAATAACATCTCCTGGCAGCCCTGTCACAGTGCAACACCTGTTCTTGTAGTGTAATGTATTCTCTAGATTCTTTAACTCTCTTTTAGCTAGGTCCAGTTCTGCTTCAAGGATAACCTCCTGTGTTGTTTTTGGCCTTTGTTCAGTCTCCTTCTCAACAGATGATGGTTTATTTCTTTGAGCCTGTTCTACCAACTCGGCCAAAGTCTACTCCGTAGACACAATCTTCTTTTTCTTCGGAGGAGGTCCCCTTTGCTCAGGGAATAATTTCTCTTTGTTTCGCACAAACATTTCTGGGCCATTTGACCTCTTGCCCTCTCTAAAATGACGGCTACACACCCTTGAGTGCTTGCCGGGCATTCTGTCTCCTCTCCTGTAAAACGAGAAGTAAGAAATAGCCATTTAATTTAAGATCTGATATGAGATTTACTTCAGATTATAAGCTTGATGTTTACACATAAGCTTAAACATTTTTACTTATGCACAATGAAGACAAATGCGTGTTCAGTTCGCAGTTCTATCCAAGCTTTTTCAAGGTTCGTAACGCAAAGTAAAGCAAAATGTAAGACTAAAAAATATCGTAATTAAAGCACTCACAAACTAAAATGGTTGTTATGAAAAAACACTGCATGCGATTGCACGCTTCTACATTCACTTGAGCACTTTTGAGCACATTCGCTCAAAACTGCCGTATGATATATTGCTTTCAAGCGAACGATGAATACAGTTACTAACCTTATCAGACGGATCCATCGTTTGTATTCGTTGCACGACGGGGCGAAGCAGTATACCATTTCCGTCCGTTTAGAATTACTTCTGATCTCAAAAGCGATAAATTTGAAATTGTCATTGACCTTTTCACCCTCTATTCTTCCTTGTGGCGTTTTCTGTTGCAAAACACAGGGTTAAGAAGGGTTTTGACCTCAGGACAAAGCGAGGACAAAGCGACAACAAAGACTACGTGACCCACGCGAAAGAGATAAACCGCCTCCCGGTTAGCTCAATGGATAGAGCGCTGGACTGTCGTGCGGGAGGTCGAGGGTTCGAGCCCCGGCCGGACCAACACTCAGGGTCCTAAAGTAATTGAGAAGAATATGCTACCTTTCTATAACATCAAGAAATGATTAGATATTCAGTCTTCTCGGATAGGGACGAATAAATGGAGGTCCCGTCTTAATTTCCCACGCACGAGATTACTGTGTGAGGGATGTACTGCCCTGGGGTGGGATGGGTGGGTAACAGGACCCCCGTTGATACCAGTGTTTACTACACTGAAGGGGCTATCCTGTATAAATATAAATGTCTACTTCTACTACTTCTACTTCGAGTTTAGAACCCAATATTTTAGTGCCATGGTAACGTGATGTCACACTTTAGGACTTTTAGCGCCATGGTAACGTGACGTCACACTTTAGGACTCTGTTAGGGGAAGCCCCTATCCCAGAATGCTTAGAAGGGAACTTAGAAGGTGTTTTTACGACTTGCATCAGACACAGTGCGTCACATCCAAGATGGCGAGACTTCAGAATAGGTTATTGTGAGCTATAGCAAATCAAGATGCCTGGATTTCATATCTCTAAAAAGGACAAGGATAAGTTGAGAAGCGAGTACTTTTGTCCCATTTGTGAATTAGTTCTGAGGGATCCCATTCTGACGGAAATTGGAGTTTTCATTTGCTGCTCTTGCCAAGGGTGAGTATTAACTCTATCATCTGGCGATCTATAAGGTTTTCTAATGGTAGCAGAAGAATATTCTACCGATCAAAAAAAAATTGGTTCTTAGAGGGTTCCCCGTTACCCACAACTTTGCTAAAACTAGACGTTTACGGTGGCGTTTATGCTGAAGTTTCGGTCTTTGGAGTAAATAGGGACCTTTAGCAGTGACGACGAGAACGTGAACGTGGCCGACCGGAAGTTGGGAAAACGAATTTCAATGCTACCACGCATGCCCAATCGAACACGAGTCGTCGTCCACATGTCGTTCAGGACGCCATTTGCCGCCATTCGCCGTCTTGACGAGAACGTGAGTATGTTTTATTTGTTTTCTAATTTCTACTTACCTATCTAAGGGATTTCTTCAATCTAAAGGGTCGGTTAGGGAATAAAAACAGTGCCGAAAGTAATTTGATCGAACCGTGATGGAATAAAACTTTATTTCTTTCGAGTTGCAGATTGAGCTTTACAGTTTACAGCGGAGAAAGCAATGGCGGATGATGATAAAAGTGCTGCAGGGTATGTACTTAGCCTTATAAATGCTTTCCTAAAAATAAATCGCGGAAATTTCGTTATAGTTTTGTAATTATACCAGCTGGCATTTTTAACAAGATTTCTGGGCTTTGAAAAAATATCCGAACCGCGCGGATCGACTGTGTATGTAAACTTAGCTTAGCTCTGAATCACTTGACGTTGATTACAACACTGAAAAAAAGTTAAATTGTTTTAGTGGATAATATTTGCATTTTCCAATAAGCAGTAAAGGACTCGTCCACGTAACCGATGTGCTAAAGTATTTATGTTTCCCGCGGTGGACGACGGTCCCGTCACAGGCCTAAATCGGTCATATACGTCGTCGTCCACGTTCTTGTCGTCAGTGCTAAAGGTCCCTATTAACTGCAGACAGACGTCAAGTCGAAGAATGAAATCATACTCCAATTCTTTGGAACATTTCGCGGACATGGAGTGTGTTGTCTCGGTTAAATATTAGACAATGACAAAATTATTATTAAACCACGTAACATTAGTATAAGCAAGATAAAGGTAGCCTTTACTATGACAAGATTGCTATTCAACTAATTCTTCGCAAAATAAAACTCTTATTTTATATATACAAGCTAATAAATCAAGTTGTACTCAAACATACTATTGACAGAGAAGCTATCTAGCTGATAAAGAAATGTAGACCAGTGAAACATAGAACAGTTAACTTATTTCCATATAAATGAATTCATTCATGCAGTGTAGGTTTTTTGCAAAAATCATAGTGAGTGCAATTTGTAGTGAATGAACAAATTTATGAGTGCTTAATAATTTCAATTTTGGTGATAATATATATGAAAATATTTTTAGATAGCTTTTGTTGATTATCCACATGTAAAGTTCAAATCCTGAAAATTTTAATTTGTGCATTTGCTCAAATGAACTTCATTCAATCTATGTAAGTCGAAACACCACAACGGAGGGAGGCTTGTTTGCATTTTTTTAATATATGTCCTACCTATAGGTACATAACATACTAGATTATTACATCAAAGGTATTTGATGGATACATCAAAACTACTTTAGTTAGAAATGATTCACAAATGATTAATGAAGTATAAAAAAGAATCAAAACTTCCTATGGCTATCTGTGGGTGGGAGGGAACTAAAACTTACTAGAAGCTAGGAATAAACTTGTTGCTTGCTTTCTTGATAGCTAATAAAACATGCTTAGATGCCTAAGCAGTATAAAATACTAAAATAAGTTTGCGATATAAACAGGCTAGTGTGGGACACAATGATTGGTTCCATTTAAGTCTTGTGACTTGCGGGCTGAACTTTTTACTCAATCAAGGAAAGACTAATGAGTAACTTGCCTGTGCCCAATCTGGACCTTTTTCTTATTGATGTCTGGATTCATACTAATGGGATTAATATTCACAACTGTAAACTCCACGTTTAATTCCTTTTTTATTCAGAGTTCCACAGCGTCGTAAATCAGCCTCTCTACCTATGTCGCTCCACGTCGCTTCGAAATTCTCTGAGTCTTTTGCAAAAACCCCTCGCAAACTTTACAAACTAACTTAGATACCAACTTCCCGAAAACTAGAGTTCCAAAGTACTTATTGATAAAAAAAGAAACGAAAAAGGTCACGTGCACGTGAACTTGCTAGAACTCGCATTGCTGGAATTCACGTGCTACGTTCTTAAAATATTTTAGTGGGCAAACACAAATAAGACACGACAGCGGCCCCGCAAATGTCAAGGCCAGTTTACACGTTTGCCAATCAGGATAAGTGTCTGTCCTAGCCATCCAATAAACACAATTCAACAACGGGGCGGTGTAGCTCCGTGCTAGAAGTCTTCACCTTGGCGGATCGCACTCTTGAATCTCGTCCTACAAAGACCTCAGTCACACGACCCAAACTCCACTTGTTACGGGGAACATTCTCTTCCATGATGAGCACCAGATCTCTAACTCTAACATTTCGTTGATCCTTGAGCCACTTTTCTCTTTCAGTCAAGGTCGGCAAATATTCGCTGATCCATCTTTTCCAAAAGATTTCGGTTAGGTATTGGACCTTTCTCCAATGCTTCCTTCCCAAATGGTCTTCCTTGACAAAAACCCCTGGAGGCAATCCGGTCACCTTCCTTTGCAGCAAGAAGTGGTTGGGGGTCAATGCTTCCAAATCGGCAGGGTCGTCCGAGGCTGCTACAATCGGGCGGTTGTTCATGATGAATTCCACTTCGGTGAACAAAGTTCGCAGCGCGAATTCACTTAGCAATCTATCTCCCACGATAGCCTTCAGGTGCTTCTTTGCACTCTGCACCAGCCTTTCTCAGACTCCGGACATGTGCGCCGCCGTAGGAGGGTAGAAAGTCCACTTGACTCCTTTCTGCTGCAAATCTTGGTAGATCTTAATGTTGGTCCAGCCTTTGATTGCATCTTGCAATTCACGTTCCCCCCCCCCAACAAAGTTGGTCCCTCTGTCCGATCTGATTTCCTCGGGGGGGTCCCCTTCGGCTGTCGCAAGGCCATAATGAAATCGTCAGTCTCCAATGACGGCACTAGCTCCAAGAAAACGGCTCTCGTTGTTAAACAAGAAAACAAGCATCCCCAGCGTTTTGCTGAACCGCGGCCCCATTTAACCATTAGTGGCCCGAAGAAATCGACGCCGGAGAACGTGAAGGGTGGTTTGTACGGTTCTAATCTCTCTTTAGGCAAGGGGGCCATGATCTGCTTCATTGGTCTCTCATTCAACCGGCGACACTTGAAGCAATTTCTAATGATGCTCTTCGCCAATCCTTTGCCTCCGAGTATCCAGAACATTTTCCTCGTCTGCGCCAGGGTCTGCTCCTTATCAGCACGGGCCAGACGTTCGTGACAGCAGCGAACAGTCAGCTGACTAACGTTGTGTTTCTTTGGGAGTATGATTGGGTGCTTTTCGTTGTAAGACAGTACAACTGCCTCCTTCAGCCGGCCTCCAACACGAAGAACCCCCTCCGCCAGCACCGGTTTCAACTTCACAAGCCTGCTGGAGCTCTTTACTTTCTTATTGGCCTTGAGATCTCTCAGTTCTTCAGCGAAACTTTGAGCCTGGACTAACCTCATGATTAGCAGGGTTGCTTCTTGTAGCTCCTCTGTGGTTAATGCTTGTACACTCGAAGAAGTTTTCCGGTTCCTTAGCCAATGGAAAAAGCGCACTAGCCAAGCGACGCAACGTTGCAACTTCAACCACGAACTAAAGTAAGTCATCATCTTGTAAACAGGCCGGTCGCTCGTGCATGGAGCTTCTGGGTCGAGTCCAGCGTCAGGATTTTCAGTCTTGATTGAATGAACTTGCAGTTCATTCCGAACTTCTGGATCGTTTTGTAAGACTTCGCCAATCTCTGCTTCAGGCTAGTTCTCTTCTGATTCCCATAGATACTCCGGTCCCTTCCACCAACGATACTGATCAATCAATTTCTGGGGCTTCAAACCACGGGAAGCGTCGTCTGCTGGATTCAATTTTCCTGGGCAGTGTCTCCATTGGTCTGGGCTGGTTATCTCACGAATCTCAGCAATTCTGTTGGCTACGTGGGGGGGAAAACGTTTGCTTTCATTTTTGATGTACTGCAAGGTAGTTTGAGAGTCGGTCCAGAACAACACCCTGTCAATCCTGTAGGTTAACTCCTCTCGACAAACTTGATAAATCCTGGCAGAAAGCGTCGCAGCCTGCAGCTCTAGTCTTGGGATTGAAATCGGCCTCACCGGCATCGCCTTTGACTTGCCAATCAGGAAGGAGCACTGAAGAGAACCATCTTCATAGACAAACCGCAGATAGGAGCACATGCCATATCCCTTATCTGACGCATCTGAGAACTGGTGAAGAGAAATTTCTTTGGCCTCTCCGTGTCGCTGGAGATGGCATCTCGGAATCTGTACTTGCGTCAAAGCGGATAGCTCAGACTTCCATAGTTCCCAATGAGCAAGCTCACTCTCTGGGATAGGATCATCCCATGCTAACTGTAATTTCCACAGTCGCTGCATAATTTTCTTTGCTTCCAACACAACTGGACAGACAAAACCCATAGGATCGTAAAGGGAGCTAATAGCTGACAGGATCCCTCGTTTAGTGGCCGGTTTGTCGGGTTTGAAGACCTCAAATTGGAAGACATATTTCTCGACGTTCCACAAAACGCCCAGCGCCCGCTCAATAGGCAGCTCGTCCAAGTCCAGGTTTACAGTCGGCCGCGCCCGTTTATCTTCGGGTATGCTCGCTAACACTTCTCGGCTATTGCTCGTCCACTTAGTCTGACGAAATCCGCCCTTCTCCAGTAGGGCCATCAATTCGTGTGCCAGTGAAATCGCTTTGCTGGGTGTTTCTACGGCCTTCAACAGATCGTCAACGTAAAAGTCCTCTTGGACGGACTTAACAGCTTCTTCACTAAAGATCGTCTTGTTATCGTCAGCGGTTCTTTTGAGGCAGTAGTTTGCACAGCCTGGAGAATCTTTCGCGCCAAAAATGTGAGAGACCATCTGGTACTCCTCTGTGGGGGTACGAAAGTCGGCGTTTTCCCACCATAAAAACTGGAGGGCGTCGGCATCCTTGGCTGGTACTTTCACCTGAAGGAACATAGATTGTATGTCTGCTGCAAGTACGATGCGCTCTTGTCTGAACCTCAGCAACACGCCAAGCAAACTGTTTGTTAAATCTGGTCCTCGATTCAGCTGATTGTTGAGAGAAACTCCATCATGTAATGCCGCGGCATCAAATACCACACGAATTTTTCCCGGTTTGTGTGGGTGGAAGACACCATGGTGTGGTAGATACCACGTCCTGGGGCTCCGAGCCGCAGCCTCGTCTTTCGTCAACTTTCTTGCATATCCTTTTGTCAAGAGGTCATCCATAAAGTTCCGGTACTTACAGCGCAACTGCTTATCTGCCCATAGCCGTCTTCTCAGGGAACGACGTCTAGCTACAGCCGTCATTCTGATATTTGGCAACCAAGGACTCTCGTGCTTCCACAGCATTCCGACCTCGTAGTGGCCATCTACTAGGCGAGCGGAACTATTAAGCTTGCTTAAGGCTTCTCGATCCTGGACTGACATCCCTT